>NC_056749.1:598662225-598780434 GCF_019279795.1 Protopterus annectens
AAGTTGAGGTCCCAGGCAGGGGTTGGAGCTCTCCTGGGTAGTCTTAAGTTTTTGGCCCCTCTGAGATACTGCTTTAGCAAAGCATGAGAGAAGAAGAGAGGCTCCGTGTTGTAATGAGCTGAAATGGCTGAGGCATGGGATTTTATGGAAGAAAAGGACAGGCCCTTGTGAAGCATCTTAGTTACGTATTGCAAAATCTGAGGAATATTGGGCACTGCTGTGCTTATCCCTTGTGATCGATTCCAGGCACAATAGTTTCCATTTGTCAGCATAAGATTTTCTAGTACTAGGCCTTCTTGCCTCCAAAATGACATCCATCACAGGTTTGCTGAGGGATGCTAAGGGTGAATTTAGGTGATTAGCCATGCTGCAAGATTCAAAGTTTGGAGCAGAGTGTGCAGAATTTGGCTGTTCTGCTGAGACAGTAAGTAAGGTGTCTGAGGCAGGTGCCACGGTGAAAAGTGTGACAGCGCAGGAGTGGGTACCTGTGTTGGTAAGGCCAGTTTGGAGCAATCAAAATCATTTTTGGTTTGTCCTATTTGACTTTTAGTAGAACTTTGGACAGCAGAGGGGGAAAGGCATAGACTGATAGGTTTTTCCAGCTGAATGATACAGCATCCACTTTCCAGGCTTTTTTGTGATTAATTCTTGTGCAGAATTTGTCCAACTGATAGTTTTGAGGCAAGGCAAAAAGATCTATGTCTGGACTCCCCCATTTACGTGTCAACATGAAAGTCCGTGGTTCCAGTTTCCATTCTTGTGGGTCCATGAGATTTCTGCTTAGTTCATCTGCCAAAGTATTCAGCTTTCCTGGCAGGAATTGAGCTTGCAGTTGTATTTGATTGGTCAAGGCCATGTTCCACAATGCCATGGCTAGTCTGCAAAAGAGGTAGGAATGTGTACCCCCTTGCTTATGTACCACATAACTGTGTTGTCTATCATTAACTGTTCTGGATGAAGATAATCCTTTAAGGCTGTCCGTGCATTCTGTACAGCTAGCATCTCTGACTGATATGAAGTTGCATTTGATTTGGCCTCCATTTGCCCTGAATGCACTTCCCTGCCAGATGAGCCCCCCAAGCATAGTCTGATGAGTATGTAGTTGGAGTTAGGGTGGCAGGAAGTGGAGTGAATGGCAGTCCCTTGTTTTGGTGGCAGGCCTCTGCCCACCATAGGAACTCTAGTTGCAGGCAAGGTATGATAGGAATCATTGTTCCCAGGCTGTGACTTTGTTGACTCCATAACCTAAGTACCATTGAAGTTTCTTCATTTGCAGTCTTACATATGGAATTAGAAGAATGCAGGAAGCAATGAACCCCAAGGCTTGCAGAATTTGTCTTGCAGATAGCAGGGCTTTTGTGGCCACCTGTTTGAAGTAAGTTGCCAAATTAAGTTGCTTTTCTGGCGTAAGGTAAGCCATCTGGGCAGGTGTATTCAAGCTTGCACCCAGGAATGTAATTTTTCGAGAGGGTACCAGTTGAGATTTCTTTTTGTTTATAGTGTACCCTAGACAAGTTAGAACTCTTTTTACAAACGCAAGATGTTTTAGAAGAATGTCCCTGTTTTCTGCCTGAATTAGACAGTCATCCAGATATGGCTATATTTGAATATTTCTTTGCCTGCAAAATGCAATTACTGGAGCCAGGCATTTTGTGAAGACCCTGGTCGCAGTAGATAAGCCAAATGGCAGTGCACAGAACTGGTAATGCAAGTAGCCTGCTTTGAAACAGAGGTATCATCTGCAAGATTTCCTGAGTGGGACATGCAGGTAAGCCTCTTAAATCTAGAATTACCAACCAGGCATCTTTGCCTAGCATAGGAAGTAACTGTTGAGTCAGCATCTTGAATTTTGGAATATTCAGAAATGTGTTTAGAGTAGTAAGTCCAGAATTGGACGTCATAATTTGTCTTTTCTGGGTACCAGGAAAAGTCGAATAGAAACCTGGTCCCTTTTCCTCTTCTGGAACCGGTTGAATAGCCCCCATATTCATGAGGGACAGTACTTGTTTCTGGGCCTCAGCCCACTGATTTGGGGGCAGGTCTGGCCATCCGTTTGGGATTGGCAACATGTGAAAATGAAACCTGTATCCCTGGTATACTATATTTAAAACCCATTTGTCCTGGGTTATAAGTTGCCAGTTTCTTGCATGAAGTGCCAGTGCCCTCCCCCAAAAGGGGCAGCCAAAAGGTAAGTGCTTGGTAAGTGTAGAGAGAAGTCATTGAGACTGCTTACCATAGAGAGGTTCCTTGTTGTTTCCAGATTTGGAGGAGGAGGAACCCCATTGTTTTGTTCTAAAAGTCCCTTGTGACAAACCTGGAGCCTTTGGAATGTCTGGGTTTGACTTGAGTGGCCCTCGAAGGAACTAGAAAGAACCAGTTCTTAGTAGGCCAGTGCCTACTAAATCTTGGAGGGTGCACTTGTAAGAAATATTTAACAGTTTGCATAGATTTAGCTTTATCTTCCATCTTTTTTAAAACTTCTTCAACCTTATTACCAAAGAGACGGCCCTGTTGTAAAGGAGCATCCAACAATTTTGCTTTAACATGCAAAGTTTGCTCTTTGAGCCAAGCATGCCTTTCTTAACACAGAGCCAGTTACAGCAGCCCTGCAAGAGGCCTCCAAAAATCAAAACCACATTGCAAAGTATGTTTTCCAACTTGTTCAGCTGAATGCAATAAATCCTGTAAATCTATTTTCCACAGTCAGAAATTATCATTTTCTGATTAAGCAGTCCCATGATATGCTGTTATATTTAAGCATATGAAATTGACAGTTTAAAGCCCCGATTGCCAAGGTTGCATAAGTCTAAACCTTCTTAGCCCATCTATCCAGTGCCCTGGAATCTCTATCAGAAGGGGTAGGATTTTTAGCAGTAGAGGCCTTAATGCCCTTGGGACCCTGAGAAATGGTTTCAGGATCTGCAATAGGATTTTTGAAAAGGAATTTGTGGGAGTCAGGAACCCTGTAGTATCTATCTGGCTTTCAAGGAGCCCGAGGCAGAGAATCAAGAGCTATACTAGATTCTGAAAAAACATCAACAATGTCTGAAACGGGGGGCATAGCCAAAGGTCTATGCTGAGGAAGAAGAAAATCCCCAAGTCTCTATAGATTCAGAGAAATCCTAACCTTCCCAGTGGAAATGTTCCCTTAAATTATGTAAAGTTTCCCCAAAAGAAAAATCCTCAGGGGGAGAAGCAGAAGGAATGGAATCGTCTGCATCAGAGTCCTCATAAGTTTGTATAGACAAATCCTGTTCATTGGAAAAGTCAGAAGACATTGAATCTTCTGAACAGGATTCTATAGTCAATGTCTTGCCTAGGCCTCTTGGGGGGGTTGGCTAGCCATTTTAATCATCTGTTTTTTTTAGGCATAGGGGCCTGCACATGTGGCCCAGGCATCATTTTTTTAGAGTAAGATTTTGGGCTTAGTTTTGAAGATGGCGGTTTACTATACAAATCTGTAGGCCTGAAAACACCCTCAGAAGCCGGTGCCTGCACAGCTGCTCCGGACCCATCTAAGGTAGAGACATCCATGGGTTCCATAATTGAAGCATCTCGCTGCATACCGGACTCCGAATGGGTCTCAGAAGAGGCCTGCGAATCAGAAGTAGCGGGCATCAGGGGCTGCAAAAGCGCCTCACTGAGTACTGGTGACTGGCTTACAAGAAGCATCACCAGTTTTGGACCCAGACGGCCTGTCTTTCTTTGCCTATTTTAGGTATTCCGGTAGTCGGATTGCTGACAGGCATTTCTGGATAATTCAATCATGTGCCAAAATATTTAGAAGCAAAAATATACCGACGTTTAATAGTGAGTTGATTAAATTTAGCACAAAACCGACTGCAAGGCACATTGTGGTCAGGGCGTAGGCAAGGAATACAGTACAAATGAAAATCCTTATGAGGTATTTGCCTCCCACAAGTAATGCAATTATTAACTTTTACTGACATCGGTAAGGAGCAAGAAAAAGTTTCCCCAACGGGATACATAGCTTTTTAGTTGAAAACTGGTTCTGAAACTCGAAAACAAAAATTTCAGGAGTCGGCCGACCGGCATTTACGAACTGCTTCGGGCACCACATGGCAAGAAAGACTGATGTAATAGCATCGGCTGCATGTTTTATACCCCTGACTACCTGATGTCATGGAAGAAGGGACAGCAACCAACACAGGACCCAAGACTTTGTTAATCAGGCCGACTGAGGGCAACCTGCCAGATTACCCAAATGTAATGACTGCAACAGTGAAACACGAAGAAATCAGTGTCCACTTTGTAATATTTCATAAAAAGCTGTTAACAGAAGACCAGGTAGCTGCTTCCAAGATGGAATGGGCATCTAAGACCTTTGAAGAAGGCCCCTGAGGATGCAACTGACGTACTGGTGTGTGCGTTGAAAGATGCTGACCAGCACCATTCCATGGAATTCACAGCAAAACAGCCTTAGAAATCCATGAGGATATACTTTGTTTGGAGACGAGCAAGCCCAGAGCCCTGGGATGAAATGAGACGTATGCTGATTCAAAGACCTTCAAAATGACTTCCAGATCTGAAGGAATAGCCACTGGCTTTCATGACCCAAATCCTGCAGGATCCCGGTAATTATTCTGGGAAGCTTTTTGACACTGGCAGAAATTGCTCACTCATGACCAAAACTGCATCACCAGATAACACAAGGACTGAAATGTCCGAGGCTAAAGTACCCCTCCAGTCTGTGCCATTGGAAAAAGGGGAGAAAAGCTGTGACCTTTACGCCAGTTCCTCTTCCTACTCAGAACAAAATAGGATTCTCACAGGAGTAACTTCTCTCCTGTTTGAATGAGGTA
Organism: Protopterus annectens; assembly: GCF_019279795.1. NCBI lineage: Eukaryota > Metazoa > Chordata > Ceratodontiformes > Protopteridae > Protopterus > Protopterus annectens. Next base: position 598,667,049 of record NC_056749.1, read on the forward strand.
CTGCAGAGATTCAGCTGTTCAGAGTCTAGCTACATACTATACAAAAGTAAAAGAAGGCATGAGCCAACTTAGCCTAATCCTGGCAGGAATGCTGGCTGAAGTGAGAGGCTAAATGTCTGACTGCAGGCAGGGGTTCGGACACCAAGATCTTCTAAGAACACGCAGCTGCCTCGGACAAGGAAATCTAACAAAAGCCTTCTCTAGATTCTGACTTGTGAACATGGACACCTCTCACTGTTAAAGGGATTCTGCCTCACTTTCCTAATAAGAAAATATTTCATAGAGGATATCCAAAGCTATGAATCTACTTTAGATTACTGGGCTTAGTCTTCAGTCTAGTGGGACTTGCAATGAGTCAAACATTTGATGGCAGGCCTAGGTGATTGCAGGTGTAAGAGATGGGTGCTATTTGAAGTGCCTTTGCTGAGCTGATCTTGGATCGAAGGATAGTTGGAGGTACTAGAATGTGCCGCCCTCTACTTTTCCTTTTTGAAGTGCCTCTATCTTCTCTTCCTCTAGGCCAGGATGTCTGTGCTACTCTTCGGCTATGGACAGGTCTGAAAATACTGAGGCTCTCTCTTTGGTCTGGTTTGCCTTAAGGTTGAGGTCTCAAACACGCAGCCTGCAAAGTAGTTTTCTGTGGCCCACGATTACTTACTGAGGATCTGATTATATATATTTTTTCCCCAGTACAACATAAGTCATGTAGTACGTTCTGCATTGTGTCCCGTCACCAAATGTGCCCAACACATTGGAGATGCAACTGGAAGTTGCAGTCAGGGTTTTTTTTTTTTTTTTTTTACCTCTCCTTCAATTGCACCTTTCTTGAATTAGGCACATTTGGTCAACTGGTATTTCCTTTCCGTGCATAGAGGAGTAGAGCTGCCATAAAGGGGTCTTTAGCCATCATCCATTCACAAGACTGAGGCTCAAAGTGTGAGAGGAGTGTTTCTGAGATAATTACTTTATTACTGCTTTCCTAGGTGCTTTTGGAGCACCAAAGTGGCACTGACTTACTGTTGAGAAAGTTCCAGGTTTGGTGCCCTGTGCTGCAAGGTTTTGGATTCTCTATTTTACCTACCCTTGTACAGAGAGAGAGCTTGGGTGCTTTGGGAGATTATTAAATGCTTTATTCCAAAAAGAAAACTGGGTGCTGGGTCAGAACTGAACTGCTCTAGATTAGAAGCTGATTTGAACCACAGAGCTACAGTTCTTCAATGGAAAGTCAGTGAAGCAGTACATATTGGCCATGATACACAAACATATGGAGGTGCGGAGAGCATGGGAACCTGAAGAGGTGGTGGAACTTGTAAAGAGTGAAGCTGTTTGGAAACCCCTATATATTGATGTGTGCTTCCAACCTACCTTTGCAGGAAATGTAGATTGATGTGCCTGATTCATTAGCCCAATCTAGAATACATACAGTCCGAATAAAATGTTAATGTTCCTTGTGGTTCCAGTCAACTTTTTTGCTTGGACTTTGGTGCATCTTGGGCACATTCCGATTAGCAATGGATTCTTTTTATTTTACCTACTCTGACAGATGGCCAGATACTGCTGAAGGATCATTGGGGAAATGTGCTTTTGCGTACTGGTCAATGATGGGATCAGTTGGGTGCTTGGCTTGCGCATGCATGGACAAAATACTATATTTTTACATTGCAGTTATGCTTGGGCATGCTGATGCAGGGATTGGTGGGGAAAATGATTCCTTTAGGTGCTAGTCAATATCTGAACACATTAGTGGGGAAATGTTTAATTTTGGTGCTTCTGCATACTTGACAAACTGATGCGATTGCTGGGCAAAATAAAATGCCTCATTTTAGTGCTTGTGCATACTTAGACATGCTGATGAAGGGACTGGTGTGTGGGGAGTATTTCATTTTGGTGTTTGGGCAAGCCACTGAAGGGGCTGCTGGGGAAATTATTTTGTGTGTCAGTGAAGTTCTTGAGCATACTTTGACAAACTGACGGGATGGCTGCAGGCAAGTTTGTGGACTGCAACTCTGGTACAAGAGGTGAAGAAATAGAAGTTATGTCCTTACCATAACGTTCCATGTGGAGTGTTCATCTCGCCTTTGTTCTTACACATGGGTTCGGAGCCGATCCTCGGCTCCGTGTCGGCCGCTTGCAAGCTCTGCATCGAGAAGAAGCTCGAGACAACCTAATACCCACAATCCCCCTCTGCCTTTACCTCAGATCTAGTTTGCAAGCAAACCAGCAGTCAGAGAGAGAACACATTCATGTCAAAAACACAAACACAAATACTTATATATATATATATATATATATATATAGATATAGATATATTTATATATATATATATATATATATATATATATATATATATATATATATATATATATGCATACCATATATACAACTGCAATGCAGAAGCATAATACCTCAGACCAGGCACCAAACTGAACGTTCTTCCTAAGGGTGGGAGGGTGGGAATGTAAGAACAAAGGCGAGATGAACACTCCACATGGAACGTTATGGTAAGGACATAACTTCTATATGTGATAGTGTTCGATCTCGCCATTTGTTCTTACACATGGGTAGCGTCCCTAGCTCCATGTTCCTGAGGAACTCACGGAAGGACGTTCTTGAGCACAGTGGACCCAAAGGTTGCCCTGTCCCTAGAAACCTTGTCTACCTTGTAATGAGAAATGAATGCATGTGGTTTAGACCAAGTAGCAGCCACACAAATAGCGTCTAGTGGTAGGCGAGCTGCATGAGCCAGGGATGTAGACACTGATCTTGTGGAATGTCCTTTGGGTTTGTCCAATAAAGCTTGATTTGAAGAATCATAAACATAGATGATACAATCAGTTAACCATTTGGAAAGAGTTCTTTTAGTAACCGCTACTCCTTTTCTGCTATCAGCAAAGGCTACAAAAAGTTGATCAGATTTCCTGTGTCTTTTGTTCTATCCAAGTAAAATCTCAGTTGTCTGTGGACATCTAATTTGTGTAACATATACTCCATTTTATTGGAGTGATTCTTGAAAAAGGTGGGTAATTCAATGGACTGATTAATATTGTTAATAGAGCAAACTTTGGGAAGAAAGGATGAATTAGTGCGAAGAAAAACTCTGTCAGAGTGAAAAATTAAATAAGGGTGTTTAATGGAGAGAGCCTGAAGCTCAGATACTCGCCTAGCGGATGTAATGGCTACCAAAAAGAGGGTCTTCCACGACAAAAATTTCAAAGAACAAGAGGAGGCTGGTTCAAAAGGGGGCAGCATCAACTTAGATAATAATAAGTTTAGACTCCATGGTGACGTAGGAGATCTAACTGGTGGTCTAATATGAAACGACCCTTTTAAAAAGGCTTTACACAGTCTGTGGGCCATAATAGGAGCCCCACATTCTTCTACATGAAAATTGGAGATGGCAGCCAATTGAACTCTTAAAGTGGCAGGAGAAGCACCCTGGTGGAACAATTCTGTTAAAAACTCTAAAATTTTATTTAAAGGGGCTATGACAGGGTCCAGTTGCTGTGTATTTGCCCAAAATGCAAAGCGCTTCCATTTACTAGTGTATGTTTTAGTAGTGGAAGCTTTATGAGAAGCCACTAGTATATTCTGAACTGCAGGTGTAAGATGATCAGACCTGGCTAAGTAGGGAATTGGAGCAGCCAAGCTGCTAGATGGAGGGACAAGAGCGAGGGGTGGGGAGCCCCTGACGAGTGAGTCAATAGATCTGGCTCTGGGTCCAGGATCCAGGGTCCCCGAATGCAGTGTGTCATGAGAAAGGGGAACCAAATTTGACGAGGCCAGAATGGGGCAATGAGGATTATTGTCCTTTGCAGGTTGTTGGCTTTCTGGAGAAACTTTGCAATCAGGGGAAAGGGAGGAAAGGCATACAGGAGACCCGGGGGCCAATCGTGAATCAGTGCGTCCCTGGGGACTTCCCCTGGAGGGGGTAATAGGGCAAAGTAGCTCCTGCATTTAGCGTTCATTGGAGACGCAAACAGATCGCAGGAAGGCTGGCCCCACTTGTGAAATATCTTTTTCGCAACTGACTGTTTTAGGGACCACTCGTGCGGCAACAGGATTGCTCTGCTCAGCCTGTCGGCTATGATGTTGGATGACCCCGGGATGTGCGTTGCTATCAGAAAGCGACCCGTGGACTCCGCCCATTGCCAGATTCTCATGGCCTCTCTGCATAGCTGATGGGACTTGGTTCCCCCCTGCTTGTTTATGTACCAGACTACCGACATGTTGTCCGTCTGAACTGCAATAGTCCCTAGAGGAAGAAGGGGAGCAAAGTGTTGCAACGCTAGAAACACTGCCCTCAACTCTAGAACATTGATGTGCAGATTGTACTCTAACTTGGTCCATTCGCCTTGGACTGTCTGTCCCTGAAAGATGCCCCCCCACCCTATCAGGGAAGCGTCCGTGGTCACCGTAGCCGTCGGCGTGGGTAGCACAAATGGTCTTCCTCTGGAAAGGTTGCAAGTCTGAAGCCACCAGACTAGGTGTGATTTGCACGTGTTTGTTATAAGAATTTTGTGTGTCAGAGGTAGCCGTTGGAACGACCACTGTGCAAACAGTAGCCATTGTAGGACTCTCATGTGCAGTCTTCCCAAGGGTATCGCAATAAGAGAAGCTGCCATGAGTCCCAAAACCTTCAGTACCAGATTTGCTGGTGATTTTCTGGACGACAGAAGAAGACGTATGTGAGTCTGAAGTGAAAGTATCCTCTCTGGGGGAAGCCTTAGAATTAACTGATGTGTATCTAATTCCGCTCCTATGAATAAGATACGCTGTGATGGCTGTAGTAAAGATTTTCCGAAGTTTACGGAAATTCCGAGGTGAACACACAGTTGAAGAGTGTAATCTCTGGCCTGTACTAGTTGACGCTGGGTGGTGGCAGAAAGGAGCCAGTCGTCCAGATAATGGAAACACCTGGAATCCTAGGCCTCAGGTGAGACGCTACCACTGCCATGCATTTGGTGAAGACCCTGGGGGCTGAAGTCAGACCAAAGGGCAGGGCTCGAAACTGAAAGTGACTGGCTCCCAGCCGGAAGCGCAAATGATCTCTGGATGCCCTGGCCATTTTGATGTGGTAGTATGCGTCCTTCAGATCTATTGAGCACATCCAGTCGTCCTTCTGTAAGAATGGAAGGATCGATTGAAGCGTGACCATTCGGAACTTTTCTTTCTTGACGAAGGTATTGAGGTTGCTTAGGTCCAGAATGGGCCTCCAGTCCCCTGTCTTCTTTGGAACTAAAAAGAACCTTGAGTAAGTTCCGAATCCTCTTTGGTCCGCTGGGACTGGTTGGATGACTTTTCTAGCAGCTTTGAAATTTCTATAGCTGCTGGTTCTCGCAGACGGGGCGGCACATCTGGGAGTCTTTTCTTTGGAATGGGATTGGACAAAAATGGAATTCTGTAACCTCTGGTAACAACGCTTTTTACCCAGTTGTCTGTAGTAATGTTTTGCCAGTCCTGAGGGTATAAAGCTAAGCGACCCCTGACTGCCTCCAGAGCAGGACAGTCGGGCCTCCTTTCAGGAGTGCTGGAAAGGTTTACCAGGGAGTGTATCCCTGTCACCTTGATTCTGCGGACCCCCTCTGCCGCCAGGGCGGCGTCTTCCACCTCTGCCCCCCCCTCTGCCTCTAGAGGGGGCATCACCCTGTGTGCCCAGGAAAGAACCTTGGGGTTTTCAAAACCACATTTTCCCACCGCGTTGCCCTTTGGGGTACGGTCTGGATGGGGTGGAAAACGGACTCCGACAGCAGACAGAGTCTTTCCCTCCTGCTCACACCGGGTAAGGGTCTCCTTTACCTTGGGGCCAAAGAGAGTGGCACCGTCAAATGGGGCGTTAGTAAAGGAAGACTTGAAGGCTTCCGCAAATGAACATAAGCGCATCCAGGATCGTCTACGAAGACGAATCGCTGAAGCTGCTGCCCTACTCGAACCTTCGGCTGCATAAGAGATCAGCCTCATGGACGAGTTTACAATGGATGTAAGGGTATTAAGTTGCGCTGTCACTTTCTCTGAGACAGCAGCATCTGTAGTACCCTGGAGGGTATCTCCCAACTCTTTGACTAGATCCCTCTGTAGCCGTGTAAAATGAGTCAAATAGTTCAGGGATCGCATAGAAAAAGCCGCTGAACTAAAAATGCGCTTCCCATACCTGTCCATAGTCCTAGAATCTTTATTAGGGGGATGGACAGATGAGGAAGATTCCGACATCTCCTTCTTCGTGGCCGCTGCCACCACCATAGCGTCCACTGGAACTCCTTTTGTCAAATAAGCCTTGTCCTGGGGTGCAGTAATGTATTTATTAGGCTTCCTAGGGACTAGCTCCACTGTGTCAGGAGCCTCCCACACCCTTCGAGCAATTAACTCCATTAATTCATCGAAGGGCGGAGTGACCCAGGAGGAGGAAGGGCGAGCACCAAATGCCTTCAGCAAGACTGACTCATCCTCAGAAGGGGGGAGGGACTGCCAGTCACCTCTCTGTTTTAGGATCTCCAAGATGTCAGAAAAAGAGACATCTTCCGAAGCTGACTTAGGGGACCCTTCTGACTCATCCAAGTCAGTATCGGATGTCAAAGATTCTTGTGGAGAATCTAAGTGTCTCCTCTTACACAATCGTTTCCTAGGGACTTCTTCGTGGGGAGCACCCGAAGAAGCCTCCGAGGAAGAGGGGGCACCCTCCAGGGGTGGCTGAGACACCGGTGCTCGACGCTTGGATGTAGCCGTGGGTGCAGAGGAGGATAACGGTCCTTGATGGGGAGGAGAAGCTGTTTCTACTGATGTGGTTGTCTGGGTAGACAACACCTTCCTCATGAGGTCGAAAGTCCCCGGGTCCCGAGTCGAGGTATCTCCTGGTTCCGAAGAAATGGGAAGAATCCCCGAAACAGGTACCTAAGGCATCGACCCCGAGGACGGAACCGAGTCGATCCGAGCCGAGGCCCCGAGAGGGAGCGTCGGAACCGAAACATCGGTCCGACTCTCGGTCCCGGAACCAAGGCCCAAGGATGGATCTTCGGTTCCGAGACTCCGGTACCGGATCGGACGGAGTCGAGGTGAACGGAGCCGACCGAGAAAAGGACGGTTCTGGCACAGAGGGCTCCACAATCAGCAGCTCAGCTTCTTCCGGCTCCGAAGACTGGACAGGTCTCGGAGGAGGAACAGATGGAGATAATGGAAGGCCTTCAAGTCTCGACACCAATTGGGAGGAGACCGAGATGAGCTTGGATAAGGCCGTATTCTCCATTAACTTCTGCATCACGCGGTCTACATCGGTGTCGGAGAGTGGTCTGGAAGAACGAGTCGAAGGAATCAAAGACGGAGCCGACCTCAACAATGCCGGTGGAGGGAGCTCCATCACCGGCTCCAAGACTCGAGGCTCGGAAACTGCCAACAGTTGAACACTCGGCCCCGAAGTCTGTGGAACCGGTGATCTAACTTTAGTCGAAGAGCTCGGAGCCGATGACCTGGGCTCCGACGTCTTCGATTCCGAGGATTTGGATGCCTGGTCTGAAGCATCCAGAGCCTCCTGAAAGGTAGGTTTTAATAACCCCCTGTCCATGAGTTTCCTGCGCCTATCTGTCATGACCCTCCCACTGAAAGAGTGACAAATTGAGCAGTCCTCTTGCAGGTGGAGAGGGCCAAGACAGTAGACACAGAAACTATGGTTGTCAGTAACTGACATTTTTTGCCCACATTGGCAACGCTTAAATCCAGATTTAGCCTTCTCAGACATGTTACAGCTAAAGCAGATAAAATAAGAAAAGTCAAGTCCAGATAAATAGTCAAGTCCAGAGAAAAAGTCGAATCCGGTGTAAATTTGTCAATCCGGTTGTCTATCCAAGAAAGGGTGGTAGGCCCCGAAAAACTCTGATAAGTTAAATAAACTTAACGGAACCGAGAGATTCTAACCTTACCACACACACATACACTATGTCACTACAACTTTTTTCGAATAATATTTTTTCTCAAAATATAGTAATAAAGATTAAAATCTTATCTGTAGGTGCTCGAGCTCGACCCAGTGATGCGAACGCAGCAGCGGCAAACTAGATCTGAGGTAAAGGCAGAGGGGGATTGTGGGTATTAGGTTGTCTCGAGCTTCTTCTCGATGCAGAGCTTGCAAGCGGCCGACAGAGCCGAGGATCGGCTCCGAACCCATGTGTAAGAACAAACGGCGAGATCGAACACTATCACATCCACATTTAACAAGGTATTTGTGGACAGCATGGCTAGTGGACTGCGAATTACAAAAAAAGTGTACAATTTAGGAATATAGACCAAGTTCTGGAGTTATTGCACCATAAACTATTGCTTACCTAGAAGATTCCAGGTAGAGAGAACCCTATATAACTTGCATCTCTTTTTACCACACAGGATTCACAAATGTGAGTAGAGTAAAATGGGTGCAGCAAACTGAAAAGCTATTGGACAAGAATTTATTAACTTATTTATTGACATTTGATTACCAGGAATGCCCAACTTGGTAGGTGCCCATTATCTCTGCAGACTGCACCAACTGCTGGATATCTTTGATCCTGGTGGTTTACGTGGCTGTCTTAGGGAACTCAGGACCGTGTGGGTTAATTACCCAAAGATCAGTGTTTGTGTGTGTCTAACCAAAGTTTGTAATATCAGTTAAAAATTAGAAAGCATTTGGAGGTTATTCTGTGGGAAGAACAGAGAGAATACTTATTTATAATTTGTGGTCATCATCTGCTACTAAGGAATTGCTTGTTTCAGTATTAGAAAATTTGGAAACCAATATAATTTTCTTTGTATGTTTGTTTATTGCAGGCTAGAATGATAAGCAAGTATTAGTGATGTAGACAGCCAAGAAACGAAAGATTGTAGATGAAAAGCAGAAGTGGAAAAAATTATATTTTTTCACAGAGTTGAATAGTCAAATCAAATGCCTTATCTGCTATCAATCCTATTTCAGTTCCAATGGAATACAATTTATGGAGACATTATGAAACTATGCATGGTAACACATATGATGTGATTACAGGCACAACGAGAGAAGAGAAAGTCCATCAACTAAAATAAGCTTTTGTCAAGCAGCAAAACATCTTCAAAAACGTTGACAAAATGAGCAAAGATTCAGTGCGAGCAAGCTTGATCAGTAAATGATCGCAAAGTCATCCTGTCCATTCACTGAAGTCCAATTCATTAAAGACTACTTAAAAAATGCAAACAAAATTCTTTGCCCAGACAAGAAGAAATTGTTTGAAGGTCTAAGTTTGTTTGCAAATACAGTGGGCAGCACAATTACTGAACTGGCAGTAATGTACACCAGCAGCTACTTGCAGCTGGAAAACAGTTTGAAGCTTTTTTGGTTGCCCTTGACTAGAGCACTGGCATAAAAGATACCATATACTACACAGTGTTCATTTAAGGTGCTAACAACTTGAATGCTATGGAAGAATTACTAGACCTGTTGCCTTTGAAAGGCACAACCAAGGGACGTGACATATTTGACTAATTTGAAAAATGTATAGAAAATTCAGAATTGCCATGGGATAAGCTTGTTTCGGTAGCGACTGACTGTGCACCCTCAATGTGTTCTGAAAAAGTTGCTGGTGTTGAAATACTGAAAGCAAAGCGAACACCTTCATTGCAATTCACTGCATTCGGCATCAGGAAGCATTAAGTTTCCAAATTAAGGAAGTCATGGATGTTGACGCGATTAACGTTATACATGCAAGAGGTCTAAATCACCGCCAGTTTAGTGACTTTCTATCCAACCTTGATACCGAATATGGAGAATTATTCTATCACACCAAAGTCAGATGGCTAAGTAGGGGAAGTGTGCTGAAAAGATTCTTTGTACTTAAGACACGAAATAGTAATCTGTATGGCAATGAAAGAAAATAAAATTCCTCAGCTAGGTGATACATTTTTTCACATCTAACCTTGCTTTTCTGACCGATATTACACATCTGAATGAACTCCACCTCAAGCTCTAGGGCACAAAACAGACTATAATGCAGATGTATGACAATGTCAAGGCTTTCCAATGTAAACTTCCCCTGTGGGCGAAACAGCTAATGGGTAATGACCTAGCTCATTTCTCCGTCTTACAGTCACTAATAGTCAAAAAACAGTTCTTGAAAGAATATTCAGATGCAGTCAGAAAATTATGAGCAGAATTTCACAGTTTATTTCAGGATTTCGAGGCACTAAAACTCTTATTTGCCATCTTTACACCTTTTTCCATACGTGTTGGCAATGTCTCTGAAGAATTCCAGATGGAAATGTTGGAGCTTCAGCGTGATAGTATTCTGAAGCAGAAGTACATAGATGTTGGCATTACAGATTTTTCTAAGTACATTACGTTTCCAAAGCTTTTCTCTATGGCTGCTCGAATCCTTGCAATGTTTGGCAGTACATACGTTTGTCGTTTTTTTTTTCATCTATGAAGCTCAACAAATCCATTTTGCGGTCAAGGTTGACTGATTAACACTTGGCAGCTAAATTGTGAGTGGCTGCTTCATGTGACAAAGCCTAATGTTGACGTCCTGCTCTTTAATAAACGTCATCAGCTAAGCAGTCAAAACGAAGAAAGGCAATCATTTTCAGGGACAACAAATAATTTTTTATAGACTTGGTTGCAATTACTAGAACATTTGAAACTTAATACAATAAAATAACATTGGTCTGTTGCTTCAAACTAATTTTTTTTCGTAAGTTACTTTTTTGCTAATTAAAAAAAAAGAAGTTATGTACTCACCATAACGTTCCATCTGAGTAGATACTTCATTTGTCTGCAACCTGTGGGTGTCGGATCCGATCCGGCAGCTTTCCAAGCTCCTAGCTCCTCCCCCTACCCATAATCCCCTGCTAACCACATTACCTCAGATTGTTTTTTTGCCTCACCAACTTGAGACAGAACCAACTCAGAGTGATCAGAAAATTCTTGACAGGTTCGGGGGATGGCAGGGGGGGTCGGTTGCAGACAAATGAAGTATCTACTCAGATGGAACGTTATGGTGAGTACATAACTTCTTTATCTGAAGTAGTTACTTCATTTGATCTGCAACCTGTGGGACAGAGTCCCCAGCTAACATACAAGAACCTGGGTGGTCCTTACGGAAGGATATTCCAAAGCACCGCGGAGCCAAAAGAAGCCCTACGCCTGGAAATCATATCCAGCTTGTAATGAGAAATGAACGTACAAGAAGAGGACCAGGTAGCTGCTGAACATATATAGTCTACTGGAACCCTAGACCAAAAGGCTATTGAGGTAGCTACAGATCTTGTGGAATGAGCACGGATGCCAACTGGAGCTGGCTTGCCAGACTAAGTATATCCCTGCATAATGCACTGACCGATCCAATTTGCTACAGTCACTTTAGCAATTGCCTTGCCCATGGCTGACTTTGCATAAGAAAAACAACTGGTCCGACTTGCGAAACTCTCTAGTCCTGTGCAAGTAAAAGCTCAGTTGTCTGTGTACATCCAATTTGTGCAACGTATATTCACCTTTGTTGTGAAAATTTGGGAAAAATACAGGAAGATTTATTGACTGATTAATATTTGATTCTGTAGCCACCTTAGGCAAGAAAGACGGATTGGTCCTGAGGGATACACTATCCTTGTGAAAGATGAGGTACGGAGGCTTGATACACAGAGCTTGCAATTCTGAAACTCTCTTGGCTGAAGTAATAGCCACCAAGAAAGCCATTTTCCAAGATAAGAACTTCAACGGAACCGAGGCCGCAGGCTCGAAAGTTGGTCTCGTCAAGGCTTGTAAGACCAGAGTGAGATCCCACGGGGGAACCACAGTCTTTACAGGCGGTTTCAAAAGAAAAACGCCTCTTAAGAAGGTTTTGCACAACTTTGTAGATGCTAAGGAGCCTATGCCGTCCCCCACATGAAAATGGGAGATGGCCGCCAGCTGCACCTTAACTGTGGAGGCACTTGCTCCCTGCCTAAAAAGTAGGGAAAGGAAGTCCAGAATAGTCAGAATAGGGACAGTAAATGGGTCCAAGTCTTTGTCCCAGATGGAGAAACGTTTCCAATTACTGTTGTAAAGTTTTCTGGTAGACGGTTTATGAGCCGCCACCAGAATGGCTTTAATGGGGGATGAGATACCGGGAGTCCTAGCCATTAATGGAACTGGATCAACCAAGCAGCAAGTTTGAGATTCACCAAGTTCGGGGTAGGGCATCCCGCTGGATGAGAGATTAGGTCTGGACTGGGATCCAGAATCCATGGAGGAGCCATACTGTGAGACCGAAGAAAGGGGAACCAGATCTGTCGAGGCCAGAATGGGGCTATGAGGATATCTTTGCTCCACAACAGACAGGCTTTCTGGATGAATTTCATCACGAGTGGGAGGGGGGGATAAGCATAAAGGAGTCTGGGGGGCCAAGCATGGACTAGAGCGTCTCTGGGGGTCTCCCCTCTGGGGGGAACTATCGCGAAGTACTCGCTGCATTTTGTGTTTAAAAGAGAAGCGAAAAGATCGCAGCGAGGCTGACCCCATTTGTGGAAGATCTGCTTCGCAACAGACGGATTCAGAGACCACTCGTATGGAGTGAGAAGCACCCGACAGTTTGTCTGCTAATATGTTGGACCGTCCCGGAATGTGCGTTGCTATCAGAAAGCGGTTGGTGGAAATCGCCCATTCCCACACTCTCATGGATTCTCGACATAGGGGATAAGATCTGGTCCCTCCTTGTTTGTTTATATACCAGACTACTGACATGTTGTCCGTCTGGATTCCAATAGTCCCCACGGGAAGGTCGTGGAGAGCTTGCAACGCCAGAAGCACCGCCCACATCTCTAGGACATTGATATGCAATGCGGTCTCTAGGGAAGTCCACGTGCCTTGAACGGATCTGCCTGAACAATGCCCCCCCCCCCCCCCCCACCAGAGGCGAGAAGCGTCCGTGGTCAACGTGGCTTTGACCGGGGGGATCACAAAGGGCATCCCTTCTCAGAGTTCCTGCGCATGTAACCACCACAGAAAGGAGCCCCTGCACACTGTGCTCAGGGGTATTGGAGTGCTTAATGGGTGAATTCACAGGGACCATTGGACTAGAAGGGTCCATTGTAATATGCGCATTCGCAGACGGGCATGAAGAGAGAGACCGATCGCTGCTGACAGACCCCAGTGCCCTCAGGACTAACTCCGCCGGAGGAGCAGGGCTCCGAAGAAGGGCTAACACCTGATACGACAAGCTGTTCAGCCTGACTGACGTTAGAACAACTCGGGAGATTCGTGCATCTAACCTGGCCCCTATGAATTCTAGGGCTTGAGTGGGGCACAGGCAGGATTTCTGCTCTTTCACTGAGATGCCTAGGTTGTGGGCCAGAGACAGAGCATAATCTCTCGCCACACAGAACTGATGCCTGTTGGTCGCGGTGAGGAGCCAGTAGTCTAGGAAGGGGAAGACCTGAATGCCCTGAAGTCTCAGGTGGGCTGCAACCACTGCCATGACCTTGGTGAACACTCTGGGGGCTGACGAGAGGCCGAATGGAAGAACCCTGAATTGATAATGACTGGCTCAGAGCCGGAAGCGGAGAAACCTCCTGGATCGCCTGTCCATCAAGATGTGGTAATACGCATCCTTGAGGTTAACTAGCACATCCAGTCGTTCTCCCGCAGAAGGGGGAGAATTGATTGGAGAGTGACCATCCGGAACTTTTCCTTGGGTATGAACAGGTTCAGAGCGGAAAGGTCTAAGACGGGTCTGAGGTCCCCCGTTTTTTTTGGCACCAAAAAGAACCTGGAGTAATAACCCAATCCGGACTGATCTGGGGGGACGGGCTGGATGGCTCTTTCTTAGCAGCTCTGAAATCTCCAAAGCCGCTGCCTCCCTCTGATCGGGTGGGACATCGGGGAGACGTCTGGGTTTGGGGGGTAGGTTCATGAATGGAATGGAGTATCCTCTGGATATGATCCGGAGCACCCATCGATCTGTTATAAGAGACTCCCAGTTTGACAGGTGCTCTGACAACCGCCCCCCCGACTGCCTCCAGAAAGGGACAGTCGGGCAAGCCCTCAGGGCTGTTGTGCGGGTCTGTCCGAGAAAGGATCTCTAGACCCGAAGTTATGCGGGCCCCCCTCTGCCTCTGGGCCGGCGTCCACCTTGTCCTCCTCTGCCTCTAGAGGACGAGTGGTCCGCAGCAGGATGGTATTGCTGAGACTTACAGAACCACAGCTTCTTTTGTCCCCTCTGATTCCTGGAGAAGGATCTTTGGGGATTAGAGAAGCTGACTCCGACGGCAGACAGCGTCTTCCCGTCCTTTTCGCTTTGGACCAGCGTGTCGCGAACAATTTTGCCAAACAAGGCAGAACCGTCAAAAGGGGCATTCGCAAAGGACGTCTTGAAGGGATCCGTGAAGTTGCAAAGACGGAGCCAGAAGAGACGTCGCAAGACTACCCCGGCTCCGCTAGCTCTAGCGGCTCCCTCCATTGCGTGGGAGAGAAGCCGCATAGATGTATTGGAGATGGATTTTACAGTGGCCATTCGAGTCTCAAAAACCTTCTCGTCTGGGACAGACATGGACTCCGGGGGGGCTGCAGCGTATTCCTTAATCAAGTCTCGCTGTAGCCTAATGGTATGTGCCATATAGCTCAGCGCCCTTATGGAAAAGGTCGCTGAAGCAAACATCCGCTTCCCAATCCGGTCAAGCGCTCGAGATTCTTTATCCGGCGGGTAAACCGAAGAACTCTCCTGCGCGAGTTCTTTCTTGGTGGCTGCCGCCACCAACATGGCATCAACGGGGGTTCCTTTGGCCCAAGATGGCCTATCTGTGGGGGGACTGAGGACTTTATCGTGGCACCTAGGGATTGGCTCCACGGTGTCGGGCTCCTTCCACGCCCTGGTGGTAAATAAGTCCACCAGGGGGTCGGCCAGAGGGGACACCCAGGAGGTAGATGGGCCTGCCTCAAAGGCTTCCAGGAACACGGACTCATCAAGGGAGGGCTTTTGGGCTGACCACCCCCCTCTGATATGCAACATTTCCATGATGTCTCCAAAGGAGACATCTTCAGGGGGTGACCTTGGGGAACCCTCCATATCATCTAAGTCTGTGTCAGTGGTAACGGACTCGGGGGAGTCCAGGTGCCTCCTTTTGCACCGATGTTTCCGAGGGACCTCCTCGGTGGGGCTGTCCGAAGAGGGCTCGTCCACGGGTTGTTGTTTCTCCGCGGGAACTAGCTGGGGGGCTTGGGCAGGCTGTCCCGATGGACGGATGATGAAAAACAGACCCTCATACAGTGGAGGTACGGGTGGATCCGAAGCCCGGGTCGGGGATCTGGAGGACCTCAACAGTACCCTCCTCCACTACCTCAAAAGCCGAAGGAGAGCCACTCTCGCCAGCCTCAGAGCAATCTCCTCGGATCAGAGGAAGGGATCGGGGTCGGAGCCAATGTAGTCGGCGCAGAGGCAGAGGTGTGCTCCGATGCCAACAGCGCCGAAGACACAGCAACTTCCTCGGATCTGACGCTCAGCCCTCGGCCCCGAGAGCTTGGGTCCGACAAGCTCGAAGGTATAATCGGCGAAGAGACCACCGCTATCAGCACCGACAATTCCGCGGGTCCGAATGGGCCTGGATCCGATGACTCTGAGCCCCGAAAACAGCATCCCCATCTGCATTTGGGTCTGCAAGAACCGACGCGTCATCCGATCCATATCCGCTTCGGAGATGCTTCGGGTCGACCTGGACAAAGTAGTAGAGGCGGGCCGGGAGGGCCGCCTCGAAGATCTCGAGGGAGACCTATCCTCCTCCGGCTCCGGCGAGAAACACGGCGAACGGCGCCGAGAGGAGGGGGATCCGGAGACCCTCGAGGGAGACTTGAGCACTTTCACTGGTGAGGCCGAAGGATGAGGTTCGGCCCGCCTTTTGTGGGACTTATGTCCTTCCTTATCCTTGTGCCTCTTCTCTAAGGGAAGAGGCACTAGTTTCCCCTGAGCTCAAACCCGAAGTGGGAGGTTGAGTCCCGGGTAGAGCTAAGGGGACAGATGGCGCCGAAGCTGCCGAAGCAGCTGGAGCGAACGGGAGAAGAAGCAGCCGACTCCAGGGGGAGCTTTCCCGCCAGGATCAGCTTGTTCTTCCTATCCCGAAGTGCCCAGGGGTTAAAGGCCGCACAGATCTGGCAGGCCTCTGACAAAATGGGCTGCCGCCAGGCACAAAACGCACTGAGTGTGGCCATCAGCTGGGGAAAGCTTGTGGCCACACTCAGTACATTTAGAAAAAAATGGCCTTAGGCCCTTCAGACATATTCACACACACACCCAAACACTAGGAGGGGGAGGGGGAGTGAAAGTAAGCTAGCGAATAAAATTAATAAAAGGGACCAAAAAACTAGCACTAGGAGTAGAAAAAAGGGCTAGCACCCACAACGACAACTTTGGTTGAAAAAAAAAAAGGTGGTTTAAAACCAGCAATGATCTCACCCAGCCAGGAGCTCTTCACAGGGAAGCTTCTTCAGCCATGGCAAAAAATGATCTGGGGTAATGTGGTTAGTAGCAGGGGATTATGGGTAGGGGGAGGAGCGAGGAGCTAGGAGCTCAGATCTTGGAAAGCTGCCGGATCGGATCCAACACCCACAGGTTGCAGATCAAATGAAGTAACTACTTCAGATATATAGTTTGTAGATTACTTGGACTTGCGCCCCCCCCCCCCAAAAAAAATCCTTGGGGTTATTTGCAGCCCTCATGCTTCTTTCAATTTAAGACTCCAGCCTTAGGGACTTCATATGTTATATCAAGCTTTTAACACCGTGGCAGATGGTGCAATTTTCCACATCATGATCTGAACCCAAAAAATATGGTACAGTTGTGTACCTACCATAAATGTAGATGTTAGAGTGTATTCACTGTTGCAGTCATTACACTTGGGTTATGCTGCTGGCAGGCTATCCACAGACGGCCTGAATTCCAAAGTCCTGGTCCGGCGTCGGTTGCTGTCGCCTCCTCCCTGACGTCAGTGCGCCAGGGGTATAAAAGATGCAGCCAACTCCATTTTCTTCAGTTTTTCTGCCCCAGATGTCAGGTGCCCCCAAAAGGGTAGACTAAAAATTCTGCTTATAAAAAAGCATGCACTAACAAACATTACCTTCATCTACAAGCAAATACACCACATAGGTTGTATAGAATAGAGAAGTACAGATAAGTCCCAGCAATGAAAGGGGGATGGTGGGAGGGTAACCTGGACTGCAACAGAGAATACACTCTAACATCTACATTTATGGTAGGTACACAACTGTACTATGTTCATCGTGTTTCACTGTTGCAGTCATTACACTTGGGTTGAATCCCAAAGCTGAGGTTGCCTGGCTGGGCCTAAATAGAATTAGGAGTGGCTATGAGGCCCTGCAGAAATGCAGTGGCAAAGCCTGCTCTGGATTTAGAATAAAGAGGTAAGTGGTAGTGCTTTGTAAAAGTTTGCACTGAAGTCCAAGTTGCAGCCTCCAAAATATCCTTGGTTGGTACTCCTCTGAGGAAGGTTGATGAAGTGGCTGCTGCTCTGGTTGAATGTGGCCTAATGCCCTTAGGCACTAATTTGCCATGTTGTGAATAGTAGAAACAAATGCAGTGGCCTATCCATTTTGAAGGTCTGCTTTGAAATAGCCTTTCCTTGTAATCCTGCAGCATATGCCACTAAAGGTTGCTCAGTCTTTCTGAAAGCTTTAGTTTTGTCCAAGTAGAAGCGTAACTGTCTGTGCATGTCCAAAGAATGCAGAAGTCTCTCCCCCTTATTCTGTGGGATTGGATAAAAGTTAGACAAATTGATGGTTTAGTTAAGAGCCACACTGGACACTACCTTAGGCATAAATGTTGGGTTTGTCCTTAGAGAAACCCTGCCCGGATGGAAGATAATAAAAGGTTCCACAGCCATTAATGCCTATAACTGTGAGACTCTTCTTGCTGAAGTTATTGCTAGGAGCAGAGCGGTTTACCATGATAAAAATGTTCTCAGCTGTATTGGCTTGCTCAAAAGGAGGCAGTGTGAGATTTTCCAAGACAAAATTGAGGTCCCATGCAGGTACTGGTGCTCTCCTTGGTGGTCTTACGTTTTGGGCCCCTCTGAGGTACTGCCTTAGCAGTGGATGTGAAAAAATAGGTGGGTCCGTATTGTAATGAGCTGAAATGGCAGAGGCATGGATCTTAATTGATGAGAAGGATAGGCCTCTGTCCAGCATCTCAATTAGGTAATGTAAAATCTGAGGAATATTGGGTACAAGCATGTCAATTCCTTATGCTTGGTTCCCAGCACAGAATCTCTTCCATTTTTCTGCATAAGATTTTCTGGTGTTGGGCCTCCTGGCTTCCAAAATAACATCCAGAACTGCTTTAGAGAGAGGTGTGTTTTGAATGGTTACATTATCCGCCATGCAGCCAGATTTAGGGTTCTGAGCTGGCTGTGTAGGATTTGTTTTGTTGGGTCAGTAAATGAGGAATTTGAGGTAATGTCCAGGCTGGGCCTTGAGACAAGCTCTTTAGGATTGGGTACCAGTGCTGGCGTGGCCAGTCTGGGGCAATAAGTATCATTTTTGGCTTCTCATCTGACCTTTAGGAGTACCTTGGGAAGGAGAGGCAGTGGAGGAAAGGGTAAGGGTTTTCCAGCTGAATGATAGAGCATCCACCTTCCATGCTTGTTTGTGATACGTCCTTGTGCAGAATCTCTGTAGTTGGCAGTTGTGAGGGGAGGCAAATAGATCTGTGTCCAGGCACCCCCATTTCCTTGTTATCATGCTGAATACTTGTGGATCTAGTTTCCACTCGTGAGGCTCCATGAGGTTTCTGCTTAGTTCGTCTGCCGGAGTATTTGTCTTTCCTGGCAGGAATTGTGCTTGCAGGTGCACTTGATAAGTCAATGCTGTGTTCCACAAAATCGTGGCTTGTCTGCAGAGGGAGCAAGAATGTGTGCTTCCCTACTTATGTACCACATGACTGTAGTATTGTCCGTCTATCAGCAGTTGTTCTGGATGAAGTAGATCCTTGAAGGCTGTCAGGGCATTCTGTACAGCTAGCATCTCTGATTGATATGAAGATGCATTTGGCTTGCGGGCCAAGTGCCCTGAATACTTTTTCCTGCCATGTGAGCCCCCCAGGCACAATCTGATGCATCTGTTAGTGTCTGCCTGGCTGTGGATAAAGTGAATGGCTGTCCCTTGTTGTGGTTACAGGCCTGTGCCCACCATTGAAACTCCTGTTGCAGGCAGGGAATGAGGGTAATTAATGTTTCCAGGCTGTGGCAATGTTGACTCCAAACACTTTTTAGATACCACTGTAGCTTCCTCATATGCAGTCTTGCATATGGAATTAGCAGAATGCAGGATGCCATGAAGCCCAAAGCCTGTAGAATTTTTCTTGCAGATAACTGGGTCTTTGTTGCCATCTTTTCGAAGTAAGAAGTCAGTTGCCTTTGTCTGGCGTGAGGAGCCATCTGGGCAGTTGTATTTAAGCTTGCACCCAGGAATATCTCTCGAGCAAGTACTAGTTTTGATTTCTTTTCGTTTACTGTGTACCCTAGGCAAATTAGTAATCTTTTTACAAATGCCAGATGATTCAGTAGAATGTCTTTGCTCTCTGCTTGAATAAGGCAGTCGTCCGTCCAAGTAGGGATATATTTGAATTCCTCTGTCTGCAAAATGCGATTACTGGTAAGAGGCATTTTGTGAATACCCTGGGCGCAATAGATAAGCCAAAAGGCAGTGCAGAGAATTGGTAATGCATTGAGCCAGCTATGAATCTGAGGTATCTTCTGCAACATTATCTGATTGGGACATGCAGGTATGCCTCTGAGGTCCAAAGTAGCCAAGCCTTCTTGCCCAGCATGGGCAGAAGCTGCTGCAAAGTCAACATTTTGAATTTTGGAATGTCTAGAAAAGTGTTTAGAATAGACAGGTCCAGTATTGGTCTCCAGGCTTTGTCCTTTCTGGGTTCCAAGAAAAGTCCTGAGTAAAATCCTTGTCCCTGCTCTTGCTGTGGTACTCGCTGAATAGCCCTCATGTCCATGGGAGATGAAACTTGCTTTTGTGCCTTTGCCCATTGGTTGTGTGGCAGGTCTGGCATACATTTTGTCTTTGGAAGGGTATGAAAATGGAACCTGTAGCCCTGAGAGACTATATTCAAGACCATTTGTCCTGGGTGATCATGCACCAATTTTGTGAAAAAAGTGCTAGCTTTCCCCCTAAGGGTGCTGCCAAAAGATAAGTGCTTGGCATTGGCAGAGGAAAGTCATTGGGAATGTTTTCTACATGGCTGTGATTTGTCTTCTCCGCTTTTGGAGGAAGAAGCACCCCATTGTTTAGGCCTGTATGAGCCTTGGGGCTGAGGTCTGCCTCTAGGGCGTCTGTACCTGTCTCTGACAGGTCTGACACTGGAAAGGACCAATTCTTAGAAGTCAGTTCCTGCTAAATCTGGGTGGCTGTACCTGTAAGAAATCCTTTACTGTCTGCATAGATTTAGCTTTATCCTCCATTTTCTTCAATACCTCTTCTGCCTTAACACCAAACAAAGTATCATGCTGTAATGGAGCATCCAATAATTTTGCTTTAACATGATCAGGCAGATTCGGTTCCTTTAACCAAGCATGCTTTCTGATGACAGCACCTGTAACAGCGGTCCTGCAAGAGGCCTCCAGTGAATCAAAACCACATTGCAAAGTATGCTTTCCCACTTGTTCAGCTGCATGCAATAAATCCTGCATTACCTTGTTTTCAGAACATTCAGAATTTGTCAACATTTTCTGTTTTAGCAGTGACATTAAGTATTGCTGATATTTAAGCATATGAAACGGACAATTTAAAGCCCTCACAGCCAAGGTAGCAGAAGTGTAAACTTTTTCCCCCCATCTGTCCAGTGCCCTAGAATCCCTATCAGAGGGGACAGGGTTTGCAGTGGAAGCCTTGACCCCTTTGGTACCCTGAGATATAGTTTCTGGGTCAGCAGCAGGGTTTTTACATAAAAATTTATGAGAATATGGAACCCTGTAGTATCTGTCTGGCTTAACAGGTGCAGGGGGTAAAGAGTCAGGAAGTAGGCCGGACTCTGAAAATACATCTACAATGTCTAGAACAGGTGGAATAGCAAGAAGTCTGTGCTGAGGCAGTAAAAAAGTCTGAGCCTTTTCTTAGATTCTGAGTAATCTTGGCTTTCCCAGTGAAAATGCTCCCTCATGGTATGCAGGGTTCCCCCAAAAGAATAATCCTCAGGAGAGGCTGAAGGAATAGATTCTTCAGCATTAGAATCCTCATAGAGGAAGAGAGTATCCCTGTTCTGAAGAGGAGTCAGAGGAAATGGAAACCTGATCAGAAGAATCATATTCTGCGTCTTGCCTAGGCCTTTTATCAGGAGGCGGGATGTGAACCCCTGATCAAAGTAATATGGTTTTCGGCCATTTTAAGCATCTGTTTCTTAGGCATGGAAGTCTGTCCAGGAGAATGCTGTACGTGTTTCTGTGTCTTTAAAGCTGTTTTAGTCTTTGCCTTGGAAGCTGAGGTTGGCTTGACATATAACTGTGTAGGTCTGAAAAAACCCTCAGAAGCAGATGCCTGCTCAGCGGCTCTGGACCCATCTGAGGGAATAGTTTCCGAGTGTCCAATACCTTGAGTATCCAGAGGCCTAGTTGTCTCCACGTGGGAGTCAAGCGGCCTGTGGCTCTGAGATAGCGGGCGCCAGGGGCTGCGAAAGTGCCTCACTGAGAATCGGCGAACCAGCGACTGGCCTAGCGGAGGCCTTGTCGTCGGTTTTGGACCTCAGATGCCTCTCCTTTACCTTGCGCTTTTTATAAACTTCGGTCGTCGGCTGTTCCGACGGAATTATATAATTAAACCTTCGGCCAAAGTAATGAAAGGCAAAATCGTACCGACACTTAATAGTGCGTTGGTTAAATCTAGCACAAAACCAACAGCTAGCAACGTCGTGGTCAGGCCGTAGGCAAGGAATACAGTAAGAATGAAAATCCTTAGGAGGTATTTGCTTTCCACAAGAAATACAATTAATTTTTTCTGACATCGGTCTGGAGCAGGAAAAATGTTTCCCCAACGGGGTACTTAGCTTTATTGAAGACTTCGGATCTGAAATTCAATTTCGAAAATCTCAGGAGTCAGCCGACCGGCACTTGCGAACTGCTTTTGCTTCGGGCACCGCGCGGCAAAGACTGAAGAAAATGGTGTCGGCTGCATCTTTTATACCCCTGGCACACCGTCAGGGAGGAGGTGACAACAGACGCCAGACCAGGACTTTGGAATTCAGGCCGACTGCGGGTAGCCTGGCAGCAGGATAACCCACGTGTAATGACTGCAAACAGTGAAACACAAACATCTACTGTTATTTAACAGTTTTAAGTACACCTGTTTACCCTTTGTGGAGCAGAAAAACCCTTTACCTCTCCTAATGGAACTACAGGTCACAGATCCTGCTTCAAGTTAAAAACTCTTAAGAATCACAGTGATAAAATCAGTACCATACTGGGCATTTATCTTCTCAATGCTCTCAGCACATAGGCCTTAACCAACACTAAAAAGCAATACACTCCTCTGTGAATACAGAACATGGCAGGAAAGAAATAATGATGTGGGCTAAACACTCAGTATATTAAGTACATGAAGACGTATGAGGTAAGGTGAAGTCAACCCGGCCACTGGAGAAGGCTGCTCATCTTTTAAGGTTCAGAAGAGATGCTGGACTAACATAAGCAGTGATCCCTACAGGCTTGACTAGAACACAGATTCAATGGGAAACTTTTTTTTTTTTTTTTTTACTTGGTAAGATTCTTTATAACAGAAGCTCTAGGGTCATATACAACAAAAATGAGCTGTGTATATACCACGGCAAATAAGAAATGAAGATGGCATAGAAACACATCTCACTTTATTCAATACAAAAGCTTGCTTCCTGATCTGGGAAAGAGTCCGTTTGCGCCTGTGCTTCCACAGACTGGAGTTGGGCCAACTGAGTAGACCTCAACTTGAAGCAGATTCCCACGTCAGGAACTGTTCTGCAATAAGCATACATTCATACATACCAGGATATGCAAGATGAAACCAGAGCAATCAGGAATAAAGGCACCCAGAAAGTCTCAATAGAACAGTATAAAAATATATATTTAACCCCATATGAAATGCAGGAGACAACTCTGGCACAGTATGATGGCTCATATTAGCATTCTGGGCAAATACTGAAGCAATATTAATTTCATGAATTCTAACCATACCCCGACTTATGAATGTGGTTTATTTCTGACAAGGTATTAGAAACCCTAAACATTCCGAATAAATTAAAGACAGGAATCCATAGTGTGCTACTGTCATGTAAGGAAGCTCAAGTCTCCACTACCCCCCTGGATGAAGGCTGGTGAGGAATATGTTTGATTAGGTGAGAAAGGATGAAAGCACAGTTGTGTAAGAACTTACCATAACAGTAGATGTCATACTGTTCACTTTTGTAGTATTCTAAACTGATCAGGTGTCCAGTTTATTTATCGTGGCTTTCCCAGTGAAAATGCTCCCTGAAAATATGGAAGGTTTCACCAAAAGAAAAATCCTCTGGGGGAGAATCAGAGGGAATAGAGTCCTCTGCATCAGAATCCTCATAGGTAGAGAAGGGTAAAACCTGGTCATCAGAGGAGATAGAAATTTCAGAATCCTGGTCAGACGTATCATAAGCAAATTCAGTCCTAGGTCTCTTACAGGGGGAAGGTTAGCTTCCCAATACTAAAGTAACAAGGTCTTCAGCCATTCTTATAATTTGTTTTTTTAAGTCATAGACGCCTGACCATGCGGTCTGGGCATTGGTTTTCTAGGCATGGTTCGAGTTTTGGGCCTTGAAGAAGATGGCATCGATTTAATATGCAAGTCAGTATGCCTGAATACACCCTCAGAAGCCGGTGCCTGCACAGCGGCTCTGGACCCATCCAAGGTAGAGACATCCGCAGGTTCCACAGTTGAAGCATCTCGCAGTATACCGGACTCCGAATGGGTCTCGGTAGACGCCTGCAAATCTGACGTAGCGGGTATCAGAGGCTGCAAAAGATTCTTAGAGTACTGGTGAACTGGCGACTAGCTTAGAAGCATCGGCGGCATCTTTGGACAAAGGTGGCCTGTCTTTATCGTTGCATTTTTTTCGGAATGTTGGTAGTCGGGTGGCTTACCGAAGACATATCTGGATAATTAAACTGAGTACCAAAATATTTAGAAGTGAAAATATACAGACGTCTAATAGTCCATGGTTTAAGTAAGGCACAAAACCGACAGCGAGGTACGTCGTGGTCAGGACCTAGGCAAGGAATACAGTACGAATGAAAATCTTTGAGGTATTTGCTTTCCAACAAGAAATACAATTACTGACCATTAATGACATTGGTTTAGAGCAAGAAAAAGATTCCCCAACGAGGTACTTGGCTTTAGCTGAAGACTTCGGTTCTGAAACTATAAAACGAAAATTTCAGGAGTCGGCCGACCGGCACTTGTGAACTGCTTCTGCTTTGGGCACCACACGGCAAGAAAGACTGATGTAATGGCGTCGGCTGCATGCTTTATACCCCTGACTACCTGACGTCACGGAAGATGAGACAGCAACCGATGCAGGACCCAAGACTTTGATAATCAAACTAAGGGTTACTGCAAGCAGATAAACCCAAATGTGATGACTGCAGCAGTGAAACACAAAGAACACCAGGATGGCAGGCTGAAAAGAAATACCGTAACAGTGCTCAGTAGAACCATCTACTTTTATGGTAAGCTCTTACTCAAAACTGTACTATGTCCTTCCTTAGATCACTGTTGCAGTATTCCAAACTGATGAGCAATTGTCAAAGCTTCGTGAGTTTTGGGGGTGGGTGGATGTGACATAAGAGCGCTGTCAATCAGTCCTGACAGAACTGATCTTGCAAATAAAGCTCTGGCTCTAGAGAAAGCATCTACTTTGCAATGTTTGATAAATGTACAGACGAAAGTTGCTAGGATGGCTCTCTACTCCCTTGTAAGACTCCCCGTAGAGACCACTGCTCTGGTAATGAGCATTTTTACTGAGCAAGGAAATATCTTCCATGCAAAGTTTAACAAAAAGAAATTAAGAAATCCATTTAGCAATAGTTTGTTTAGAAACTGGATTGAGCAGCTTGTCTTCTTGAAAATAAACAATCTTGTGAATGAATTTTGACAAGGAACAGGGTATTCTCTTCCCCATATTCTAAGAATTAGGGAAGTAAGGTTGATTATTTGATTGAGGGATATCTCACTGACCACCTGAAGCATAAATGAGGAGCTGGCACTTAATGACACTTAGGAAAAACACGGAAGGGAGGGGTTGCCATCGGTGCTGGGTGTTTTTGAACCTCTTCCCGCTGAAACAGCAGCTACTAGAAATATTTCAGAAAAGCAGGAGCTGCTGATACAAAAGCGGAGGAGTGAGTTTTTCAAGGAAATAATTAAGGCCCCAAGAAGGCAGAATAGCTTTCTAAAAGGTATCCTTCCTAAAACCACCTAGTAAACAGTTTCACTTCTAGGCAAACACACGGGGGGGGGGGGTCATCGTCTAGAGGCAACCATGCAGTAATGGCCGATAGGTGAGAGCCTTGATTGCAAAGTAAGAATGACCAGATTTTAGCAGCAGTCACAAATAGGATAGTATGAGCAACCTTTTATACAGGGTGCTATTCTTTAGTAGGAGCAATAGAAAATCTTTTCCATTTAGATATCCAACATTTCCTGGTGGAAGGTTTCCTTGCCTTCTGAAGAACTTGAAGTGCATCTTCAGAAAACTGTTGTCTGAAAGGGGTCAGAATCATATCGGCAGTATGGCGGGTTGATAGATGACTGGTTAGTGTAAAGAAGTTAGCCTTATGGTTGTGTGAGCTAGTCCACTCTGGGGAAACTTGTGGTGGTAACTCCTGGCTAGGTGGTAGGAGGAGGAAGCAATGTAGACTTGGACAAATGGAGTCACCAGTAAGATCTTTGATTTGTATCTGGATCTTTAAGCAAGACCCTTCGGGAAGTATAAGAGGAGGGGAAGGCAGAACCTCCTAACGCAAGGAAATATGGCATCCACCTTTCATGGAGGACAAGGAGTTTTGGAACAAAAGCAGGATAGCACTAGTTATGAATGGAGGCAAATACATTATCTGCAAGATACCCCATTTGTGGACTAGGTCTAGACAACCTCTTTCTTCATTATCCATTCATGAGGGCCTTCCTTAAATCTGCTCAGGAAATCTGCTAGGATAGTCTCCTGTGGAGGAATGTAAACTGCTTGGAGGGAAAGGTGAGCATTTGTGGCCCATTCAAATGGCACCCCAGCTAATCTGCACAGCTGATCAGCTCTTGTTGCCCTTTGGTGGTTCATGTACTGCTTAACCGTAGTGATGTCCAAGAAAATTCTGAGACAGCCTAGGACCCAAGTGTAAGATACCATCTGCAAAGCCTGGATTAGGGCTCTTATCGCAGATGATATGCTCTGACCTCTGATTTAGTGACCTTTGGCCATGGACTAAGGAAGCCTGTACATGCCCCCCCCCCCCAATGCAACATCTGAGGCATCTGTGTGCAGCACTTGTTCAAGTATCTACACTTTGAATGATAGCCCTAGATTTAGGTTTAGCTGCAATACCCACCACTGGATTTCATTAAGCAGGGAAGAGAAAGAATCTAGATGTCCAAAGAAAGAAAATGTTGGGACCAGATAGATTTCAGGTACACAATCTTTCCCATACGTAGCCTGGAAAATGGGACCACGATTGCAGCCATTAATTCAAATGTCCTGAGAAATTCTCTTGGGTTGTAAGTTTGAAGAACAAGAGAAAGAAGATACTCGGACAGACTTTGTACCTTGTCTAACGGTAGGAAGGCCTGCAAGAGTTTGATGTCTATTCTGCAGCCCAAGAAAACCAGGTCTTTTGTGGGTCACACTGTGGACTTCTTGAAGCTGATCGTGAACTTCAGACTCTAGACAAGAGAAATAGCAAAACTGAGATGAAGCAGAAGAACCTGTTGAGAGGGTGTCTGTATTAATAGGTCATCCTGAAACAGCAATATTTGAATTCTTGGAGTGCTGTGAAAGTGACTGGTGCCAAACACTTTGGACTATCTAGAGGCCCCAAGATTTCCACAAACAGATTAGCAGAGAACAGAAAGAGTGATGAACAAACTGAAAACCACAAACATTTCCTGAAAAAAAGGGTAGATTGCAATGTGGAAGTAGGCATCCTTCAGATCAAAGTAGACCAGAAAAGCTTGCGGAAGGATAAAAGGCAGAACAGTGAAGTGACATCTTCAATGAGGGGACCTTGAGAAAGTTGTATAGGGGACAAATTCAGTATTAGTCTCCTTTTTTTTTTTTTTTTAGGAACATGAAAAGTTTGACTAGAATCTTTTTTCCATGAGTCATTGTGGCACTAACTGCTCCTTGGTCAAGCAAGGCTTGAATGAGGGCAAGTAGGAGCTTTACCTGACGAGGGGTGGAGGAGAGGCTTTCAAGCTATTCTGCAAGAGTGTTAAGTAATTGCCAGGACCCATTTATCTGTGGCTATAAGCTGCCAAATCATTATAGATGAGGCAAGTCTTTTTTGACAGAGGGAGGAATGAACAGATGGTAACAGGAGGAAGAGGATAGTCAAGCTGATTTGTCTGGCTGGGAAAAGCCTCCCATATTTGAATTCCCAGCTTAGTTTAAACTTTAAATCTCTTCCTGGTTATTTTCGTGGTGCGCGTCTGTCTGTGTGGGGTATATACTCCTGCAAGAGAAAGTGGGTTTTGCTGGTTATCTGATATCTGGACACAGAGGTTAAGAAAATACATCTGTAGTCCTTCAGTTTTCTCTTGTTCTTGTACAATTTTAAATAAATTAGCTACATCATGGCCAAAGAAAAGATCCATATTCAGAGGAGATTCGCTTTGATGTCTTCAGGAAAGGCCTGGGAGTGAACAGACATGCATACCTTAAGATAACAGAATAGCAAATGTTCCGGAAGAGGCTGTGAGTGCGATGTAGCTGCATTTGACACCATGTCTAGCCACTTTTGAAGCCTAAGCAACCATGGACACGGCCCATTGCTTCATACCTGCTCCTTCCAAAGAAGCCAAAGGTCTGTTTAAATTACACAAAAATAAACAGCAAATATTTGGTCATTTAAGTAAGAAAGTTTAGAGCTCTGAAAGCCAAGGTGGAAGAGGTGTATACCTTTTTCCTGCCTATCTATCACAGGAAAGGGCATTAGCAACAGGCAAGAGTTTGGAGGGCTTACCCAAAGAAATGGGAAAAGCCAAAGTGTCTGCCAAAGGGATATTGTATAAACACTTGAAATTTTTAGGCACTTTGTAAAATCTATAAAGCCTTTTAAGGGCTGTGGTAGAGTCAGAAGCAGTGGAAATAGGGACAAAGGTACCCAGACAGGAGGGCCTGGAACACGCACAAGAGTACCTACCTCTAGAGGGTTTTACCACCTTTTCTCACTTATCTGAAATTTGCTTGGATTCCATTCAAAATGCTTCATGTTTGAAATGGTTTCTCCTAAAGATTCCTAAAAAAAGAGTAGGTTTGAAAAATGCGCATCACAATCAGACCCTGCCTCATTACCCTCTAAAGAGAATTTTAGAAGACATGTCTGAAGGTTAGCTGGAGTAAGACCAGAGAGGGGGTTTGAGTACCAAGATAACCTTGAACAGACCTTGGGAAAAATCCACTTACACTTTTTACTTTGATGCCTAAGGCCTCAAACTTCTTGAGATGCATGGGATGTCAGGGGAAGGCTCTGCAATCTCAACTTGGGTGCAGTTCTCAAGGTGCTGGGTCTCAAAGTAAGCATTAAAAGATGAAAGTTGTGTACGTAAGGTTTTAGGAAAGGATTACTAGAAAATACTACAATTTTTATAATCATGCTCTGCACCTAAACAGAAAAGGTATCGTCATTGAAGACTTTTGTAAGGAATCTGCCTACCATAATCACACACTCCCCTCCTAGCAGATGTACAACATAACTGCAACACCAAAGCTTTTAAGGAAAATACAAGAAAGGTTCTCCAATGGGGGCACTAATTTGAAAAAGTGAAGGCTATGCCATCGATCAAGCTTAGAACAGACTGATGGGTGCAATACCTGCATTCAGACTAGCGGTGAGCTTATACGGTTTCTTTGCCAATATGTCCACTTATGCACCCTCACACTCGCAGCCTCTATGGAAGGTTTTAAGCTTTGGTAACCTGGCTGGACATCCAGATTATTTAGTGAGATAACCCACAAGTTCGGAGTACTGCAACAGTGATCTAAGGAAGTAAATAAACTAGAATACACAGTGATCTTTTACACTGAGTACCTTTCCAGAGCAGAAACGAAGCAGATGCAGGTCTTGATTCATTGACAAATGCACACACAGGACCTGCTTTTAAGCATTAAATAAACAGCTTTTTCAGAGTCAGCATTAAACACCAAAGCTGGGTAAGTAGTAAAAAAGGATTGTTGGGTTCAGATAGTAAAAGTGATAACATACTCCAGCAAGTGATGTCAAGGAGACTGCCAGACTAAGGTTTGAATAAGTTCAATTGTGGCAGATAAGGAGCCTCCCCAAAAGGTGCAACATTGTTCCTACTACCAAAAAACTTTTTCTTGCCCCACTCTTACTTTTCTTTGACAAGTATCTGAGGATAAGTACAACAGGTTTTCCACAAGAATGTCAACCTACACTTTAACCACCAGGCATATTATAATAAATTGTAACTTTCACCAGATCCTTCACCTTCCATGGGATGGTGCACTTTTTTCCTCCTTTAATATCACTTTATTCTCCTTCACATAGATATCCACTCCCACCCCTACCAATCTGACCCTGTCAGTCCTAAACATATACCCTGGTGCATCCTTGTCCTGGGTACCTTGTGTCACTTGCAAACTGTTTTTTGCCATACTAGCAGACTCATCTTTACCACTTGCATCATGCCTGTAGGTTCCTCCACTTCTTTCCTAGATTTCTGCAAAAGCATACTTACACTATTCATTGTACCTCTGGCTAGTTATTTACTGCTCAGCTATGAGCCTATTTTCTCAGTTTACCCACTGTATAAAGTACAGTTGTGAACACTTACCATAAATGTAGATGTTCCGAGTGTATTCACTGCTGCAGCCATTACATTCAGGTAATCTGCTGGCAGGTTGCCCTCAAGTCGGCCTGATAAACAAAGTCTTGGGTCCTGCTTCGGTTGCTGTCCATTCTTCCATGACGTCAGGGGTATAAAACATGCAGCCGACGCCATTACATCAGTTTTTTCTTGCCCCAGATGTCAGGTGCCCCGAAAATGGGGAGCAAATAAAATTAAACACAAAAATATACCTCAAACAAAAGCAAATACACCAAAAAGGCTTTAAAGCAGAGTAAAACAAAACTGATATATAGTCAGAGAAAAAACGGGGCTGGAGGGAGGGTAACCAGGGCTGCAACAGTGAATGCACCCGAACATCTACATTTATGGTAAGTGTAAACAACTGTACTATGTTCTTCGTGTTTCACTGTTGCAGTCATTACATTTGGGTAGATTGGGAGGAGGAATTTATACAGCATTAGGACCAGCTAGAAGGCCCTGGAAGACAGCAGTGGCAAAACCAGCTCTGGATTTAAAGAAAATTGGTAAATGATAATGCTTGGTGAAAGTATGTACAGAACTCCAGGTAGCAGCTTCTAGAATATCCCTGGTAGGAACACCTGAGAAAGGCTGCAGAAGTAGATGCAGCCCTGGTGGAATGAGATCTGATCCCCTGGGGGATAGGTTTTCCATGGTGCTTATAGCAGAAATGAATGCAACGGCTTATCCATTTAGAAATGGTTCGTTTTGAAATAGCCTTCCCCTCTGCCACAGCAGCAAAAGCTACTAGCAATTGTTCAGATTTTCTTCGAAATTTAATTCTCTCCAAGTAGAATCTAAGCTGTTTGTGCACATCCAATGAATGCAGAATCCGTTCCCCTTGGTTCTGTGGATTGGGAAAGAAGGTTGGCAAATGAATGGACTGATTAAGAGCCACACTGGAAACCACCTTGGCCATGAAGGATGGATTGGTCCTCAGAGATACCCTGTCCGCATGAAAAATGATGAAAGGCTCCACTGCCATAAGGGCCTGTAATTCAGATATCCTTCTAGCTGAAGTGATTGCTAAAAGGAAGGCTGTTTTCCAAGAAAGAAATTTAAAGACTGCAGTAGCAGCTGGCTCGAAAGGACGTAGAGTGAGCTTCGCCAAAACGAAGTTAAAGTCCCAGACAGGGGTAGGAGCTCTCCTGGGTGGTCTCAAGTTTTTTGCCACTCTGAAATGCTGCTTGAGCAGGGGATGAGAAAAGAGGGGTGGTTCTGTGTTATAGTGAGCTGAAATAGCTGAAGCATGGATTTTTATAGAGGAAAAAGACAGGCCCTTGTGAAGCATCTCAGTCAAGTATTGCAAAATCTGAGGTAAATTGGGCGCTGCTGTGCTCATCCATAAAGATTGGTTCCAGGCACAGAATCTTTTCCATTTGTCAGCATAAGATTTTCTAGTACTAGGTCTTCTCGCCTCCAAGAGGACATCCATCATAGGTTTGCTGAGGGATGTTAAGGGTGAATTTAAGTGATTAGCCAAACTGCAAGGTTCAATGCTGGAAGCTGAGGGTGCAGAATTTGGTTCTCCTGCTGAGAAAGCAAGAAAGGTGTCTGAGGCAGGTGCCATGGAAATATTTGTGACACTGCGCAGGAGTGGGTGCCAGTGTTGGCTTGGCCAGTCTGGATCAATCAAAATTATTCTTGTTTTTTTCTGTTTGACGTTTAGCAGAACTTTGGAGAACAGAGGCAGAGGGGGAAAGGAGTAGACTGATAGCTTTTTCCAGCTGAAGGGCAGAGCATCCACTTTCCAGTCTTTTTTGAGGAGTCATTGTGCAAAATTTGTCCAACTGGTAGTTCTGGGGGGAAGCAAGTTAGAACCTTTTTTACAAATGCCAGATGATTAAGAAGTATGGCCTGGTTTTCTGGCTGAATTAGACAATCGTCCAGGTATAGATGTATTTTAATATTTGTTTGCCTGCAAAATGCAATTACTGGAGCTAGGCACTTTATGAATACCCCTGGGCGCAGTAGATGAGCCAAAGGGCAGTGCAAAGAACTGACCGTGCATGTAGCCTGCTTTGAAGCATAGGTATCTTCTGCAAGATTCGCTGATTGGGATGTGCAGGTTTGCTTATTTTAAATCTGGAAATGCCAACCAATCTTCCTTGCCTAGCATAGGAAACTGGTGAAGATTCGGCATCTTGAATTTTGGGATCACCAAAAAGGGGTTTAGGATAGAAAGGTCCAGGATAGGACGCCATAAGTGGTCTTTCCTGGGTAACAGGAAAAGTCTTGAGAAGAAACCTCGTCCCTTTTCCTCTTCTGGTACAGTTTGAATAGCCCTTATACTAGAGAGAGAGTACTTGCTTTTGAGCCTCTGCCCACTGATTTGGGGGTAAATCTGGCCAAATGTTTGGTAATGTGTGGAAGTGAAATCTGTAACCTTGGGGAAACTATATTTAAAACACATTTGTCCTGGGTAATGAGATCCTAGTTTTTTGCCTGCAGAGCAATCTTTCCCCCTAAAGGAGTAATCAGTTGAGAAGTACTTGGAAGTGTTAAAGTTAAGTCATTCAGACAGCTTACCATGGGGGAAGTCTTACTACTCCCCGATTTGGAAGTGGCAGATTCCCCCTCCCCATTGCTTAGTCCTGTGCGTACCCTGGGACTGAAGCCTGGGTGTTCTGCTGGTTTTGGGTTTGGACTGAGAAGGCCTGGAAGCGGCAGGAAAGGAACAATTCTTAGAGGGTCAATGCCTACTAAATCTTGGAGGCTGTACTTGTAGGAAATCTTTAACAGTTTGCGTAGATTTAGCTTTTTCCTCAATCTTTTTAAGTACTTCTGCTTTGTTGCCAAACAGGTGGTCCTGATTCAAGGGAACATCCAGCAATTTAGCTTTATCATTTGGCAAGGATTGCTTCTTAAGCCAAGCATGCCTTCTAAGTACAGGCACAGTGACAGCAGTCTTGCAAGATGCCTCTAGTGAATCAAAACCACATTGCAAAGTATGTTTTCCAACTTGTTCAGCAGAATGCATTAAATCCTGTAAATCCTTATTTTCAGCACAGTCAGGAATCATCATCACTTTCTGTTTAAGTGAATCCAATAATATGCTGTTGATACTTCAACATATGAAACTGGCAGTTCAAAGGCCCTAATGGCCAAGGCTGCAGAAGTGTATACCTTCTTACCCCATCTATCCAGCGCCCTGGAATCTCTATCAGAGAGGGTAGGAGTTTTGGCAGTAGTTGCCTTAATGCCCTTGGGTCCCTGTGAAATGGTCTCCGGATCTGCAGTAGGATTTTTAAAAAGGAACGTGTGAGCATCAAGAACCCTGTAATATATAACAGGTTTTCTGGGAGCAGGAGGTAGAGAGTCAAGGGCCAAGCTAGCTTCCCAAAGGCATCAACAATGTCTAGAACAGGAGGGCTAGCTAAAGGCCCGTGTTGGGGCAGGAGTAAAAAATCCCTAAGCCACTTTTTAGAATTAGAGTAATCCTGGCTTCGTGAGCAAAAATGCTCCCCAAGACCATGCAAGGTTTCACCATAAGAGAAATCCTCTGGGGGAAGCAGAAGAAATAGAGTCCTGTGCATCAGAATCTTCATAGGTAGATAAGGGTAAACCCTGGTCATAAGAGGAAAAGTACAGTTGTGTACACTTACCATAAATGTAGATGTCAGTGTATTCACAGTTGCAGTCATTACATATGGGTATTCTGCTGGCAGGTTGCCCTCAGTCAGCCTGAATTCCAAAGTCTTGGGTCCTGCATCGGTTGCAGTCTCCTCTTCCATGATGTCAGGTTGTCAAGGGTATAAAACAAGCAGCAGACGCCATTTTCTTTACTTTTCTTGCATAAAAAAGGTAGCAAATATATATATATATATATATACTATATATATATATATATATATATATATATATATATATATATATATATATATATATATATATATATATATATATATATATATATATATATATATATATATATATATATATATACTATATATACATGTATCAATATAAACTTTACCTTCATCTACAAGCAAATACACCACATAGATTGTAGAAGATAGACAAGGAAAGAAACTCCAGAATGAAAGGGGGATGGCGGGTAACCTGGACTGCAACAGTGAATACACTCGAACATCTACATTTATGTTAAGTGTACACAACTATACTATGTTCCTCGTGTTGCACTGGTGCAGTCATTACATTTGGGTAAAATCCAAAAGCTATGGTTGGGAGGCTGGAGCTAAACAGCATTAGGTGTGGCTATAAGGCCCTGCAGAACTGCAGTGGCAAAGCCTGCCCTGGACTTAAAGTTGAGAGGCAATTGATAATGCTTTGTAAAGGTGTGAACAGAACTCCAAGTAGCAGCCTCTAGAATGTCTTTGGTTGGTACTCCTCTGAGAAAGGCTGCTGAAGTAGCTTGCAACTCTGGTGGAATGAGACCTAATGCCCTCAGGCACAGGTTTGCCATGGTGCAAGTATCAGAAACAAATGCAGTGGCTTATCCACTTTTTAATAGTCTGCTTCGAAATAGCCTTTCCTTCTGATCCTGCACAATATGTCACTAGTAATTGCTTAGTTTTTCTTAGAGCTTTATTCCTGCTCAGGTAGAATTTTAGCTGTCTGTGTACGTCCAAGGAATGCAGAATTCTCTCCTTAGTTTTGCGGATTTGGATAAAAGGTTGGCAGATGAATAGTTTGGTTAAGAGCCACACTTACCTTGGGCATAAATGTGGGATTTGTCCTCAGACACCCCCTGTCTGGGTAAAATATGATAAAGGCTCCACAGCCATGAGGGCCTGTAGCTCTGAGACTCTTCTTGCTGAAGTAATTGCTAGTAGCAGAGCTGGTTTCCATGATAACTTTATATCAGCAGTAGCAGCTGGTTCAAACGGAGGCAGAGTGAGCTTTCCAACACATAATTGAGGTCCCATGCAGGTATTGGTGATCTTCTAGGAGGCCTTAAATTTTTGGCTCCTCTATGATACTGCTTTAGTAAAGGATGAAAAAAGATTGGTGGCTCTCTATTGTAATGAGCCAAAATGGCAGGGGCATGGATTTTAATTGATGAGAAAGATAGGCCTTTGTCAAGCATCTCAGTCAAGTATTGTAATATCTGAGGAATATTTGGTTCTGCTGTATCAGTTCCTTGAACTTGATTCCAAGCACAGAATGTCTTCCATTTATCAGCATAAAATTTTCTAGAACTACGCCTTCTGGCCTCCAAAATGACATCCATCACAGCTTTACTGAGAGGTGTTCTGTCTAACTACATGATCAGCCATGCTGCCAGGTTCAGTGTCTGGAGTTGTTTGTGCAGAATCTGATTGTTTTGCTGGGACAGTAGTTGAGGTCTTTGAGGCAAGGTCCAAGCTGGGCATTGAGACAAGTTCCATGGGATTGGG
Source organism: Protopterus annectens (assembly GCF_019279795.1). Lineage (NCBI taxonomy): Eukaryota > Metazoa > Chordata > Ceratodontiformes > Protopteridae > Protopterus > Protopterus annectens. The sequence goes on from NC_056749.1 coordinate 598,702,473, forward strand.
TACGAGTACTGACGGGGCCAGTCCAGGGCAATTAGTATCATCTATGGTTTCCCTTGTCTTTTAGTAGGACCTTGGGAAGATAAGGCAGAGGAGGAAAGGCGTAAACTGATAGGTTTTTCCATCTGAAGGATGAGGCATCAACTTTCCATGCATGTCTGTGATGTCCTTCTGCAGAACCTTTTCAATTGATAATTTAGAGGAGAGGCAAATAGATTCATGTCTGGGCTCCCCCATTTCTTTGTTATGCTGAAGACTTGTGGATCTAGTTTCCACTCTTGAGGGACCTTAAGGTTTCTGCTTAAATCATCTGCCAAAGTATTTTGTTTTGCTGGCAGGAATTGAGCTTGAAGATATATTTGGTAAGTCAAAGCTGTGTCCCACAGTGCCATGGCTAATCTGCAAAGGGGGTACGAGTGTGTGCCCCCCTGCTTGTTTATATACCACATAACCGTGGTGCTGTCCATCTTTATCAGTAGTTGTCCTGGATGAAGTAAGTCCTTGAAGGCTGTCAGAGCATTTTGAACAGCTAGCATCTCTTTTTGGTTGATAAGCAGATGCATTTGTTTTGGGGTCCATATGCCCTGAATGCATCTTCCCACCATGTGGGCCCCCCAGGCATAATCTGATGCGTCTGTTAAGGTTTGGTTGGCAGGAGGTAGAGTGAAGGCACGTCCCATGTTTTCGTGACATGCCTTTGCCCACCATAGAAACTCCTGTTGCAGGCAGGGAATGAGAGGAATCCTTTTCCAGACCGAATGTGGATTCCATAAACTTTTTAGGTACCACTGAAGTTTCCTCATATGCAGTCTTGCATACGGAATCAGGAGGATGCCATGAAGCCCAAAGCCTGCAGAGTTTGTCTTGCAAATAAACTGGGCTTTTGTTGCCAGTTTGAAGTAGTCAGTTGCCTTTGTCTGGCGGTAAGCCATCTGGGCAGTTGTATTCAAGTTTGTACCCAGGAATGTTATATTTTGAGAGGGCACCAGTTGTGATTTCTTTTCGTTTATTGTGTACCCTAGGCATGTTAGAAGCCATTTCACAAACACCAGGTGTTGAAAAAGAATGTCCTTGTCTCTGCTTGAATGAAACAGTCATCCAAGTAAGGATATATTTGTATATTTCTTTGTCTGCAAAAAGCAATTACTGGTGACAGGCACTTTGTAAAGACCCTGGGCGCAGTAGATAGGCCAAAGGGCAGTGCAGAGAATTGGTAATGCATTAAGCCAGCCTTGAATCTGAGGTATCTTCTGCACGAGTGCCTTATTGGGAACATGCAGGTATGCCTCTTTTAGGTCTAATGCAACCAGCCAAGCATTCTTACCCAGCATGGGCAGAAGCTGCTCCAAAGTTAGCATTTTGAATTTTGGAATGCCCACGTATGTGTTCAAAATAGATAAATCCAGTATTGGCCATCAGGCCTTGTCCTTTCTGGGTACCAAGAACAGTAGAGTAAAAACCTTGTCCTTTTTCCTCTTCTGGTACTGGCTGAACGGCCCCCATATCCATGAGGGACGTAACCTGTTTGCGTGCCTCTGTCCATTGATTTTTTGGCAGATCTGGCTAACCGTTTGCCTTTGGCAGAGTATGGAAATGGAATCTGTATCCCTGTCATACTATGTTTAGCACCCACTTGTCCTGGGTTATTAACTGCCAATTTTGAGCAAAAAGTGTTAATTTTTTCCCCTAAGGGTGCTGCCAAAAGGTAAGTGCTCAGTGAAGGCAGAGGGAAGTCATTGGAACTGTTTTCTGTAGGTTTGCGCTTTATCTCCTCCAGATTTGGAGGTAGAAGCTCCCCATTGCTTTGGCCTGTATGAATGTTGTGCCTGCTATCTGGAACCCGAAGGGCATCTGGATTTGCCCCTTTGAGCTCTGACACCGGAAAGAAGAAGAAGTTATGTACACACCACAACGTTCCATGTTAGTTGTCTGCATCTCACCTTCTTTCTTGCCGGATGGGTTCAGAGCCGATTCTCGGCTCCGACTCGGCCTTTTACTAAAGCTCGAGAGCTATTTACCAGCTCGAGGCCTCACCTTATCCCACAATGCTAGGCGTCAGATATCCAGATCTCGTTTGGTAGAGCTAACACCATGGAAAAAACACCTGTTCCCACCACAAGGTTTACCTACAGTGCTACAGACAGAGGAGGACGCAACTTAAAAAAAAAAAAAAAAAAAAAAGAGTCAACCATAGGAAGAAGGCCTCAAAAGGGATTCTTCTCGGTCCTAACCAGGCTAGGGGGATGGAGGGTGGGATGCAAGAAAGAAGGCGAGATGAAGACAACTAACATGGAACGTTATGGTAGGTACATAACTTCTTAATGTTAAGTTGTCTATCTCGCTTTCATTCTTGCTGGATGGGACAGCGTCCCTAGCACCTTAGCCCTGGGTGGCTCATTGAAACAGACTCTTCAGCACAGTGGAACCAAAATCAGCTCGCCTCCTGGAAGCCATATCCAACTTGTAATGTGAAATGAAGGTATGAGGAGTGATCCATGTGGCTGCAGCACAAATAGATTCCATTGGAAGTCTAGCCTGAAAAGCCATAGACGTAGCCAATTGCTCTGGTGAAATGAGCTTTTAGTTTTGTAGGGAGTTCTTTATGTCTCAGTTGGCAGATCAAGGTAATAATAGAGGCCAACCACCTGGACAATGTTACCTTAGAAACTGGCAGGCCCAGCTTGCCCTCAGCATAGGATAGGAAGAGTTCATCTGATTTTCTTGTCTGTTTGGTCCTATCCAAATAAAAACATAATTGCCTGTGAACGTCCAAATAGTGTAACTTTTGTTCAGCTCTGTTTGAATAATTAGGAAAAAAGACAGGAAGATCAATGGCCTGATTGAGATTTGTCTCTGAGGGTATTTTGCGTAAAAAGGAAGGATTAGTCCTGAGTGAAACTATCTTTGTGAAAAATAAGATAAGGAGGACGAATACAAAGGGCTTGAAGTTCCGATACTCTTCTGGCTGAAGTGATGTCTACTAAGAGAGTCTTCCAGGAGAGTAACTTTAAGGAACAAAAAGCCGCAGGTTCAAAAGGAGGGAGAATCAAAGAAGTTAATATCAAGTTCAAATCCCACGGAGGGGGGATCTTTAACCGGGGATCTAAGTAAAATAGTCCCCTTAAGAAATGCCTTACAAAGTTTGTGGGACAGGATACTGGACTCTGATAGGCCAACGTGAAAATTTGCGATAGCCAATTGGACCCTAATGGTGGCAGAAGAGGAACCTGCTCGAAAAAGTTCCACCAAAAAAAATCAAACATTAAGGACAGGGGTTGTAAAGGGGTCTATCCTTCTAGCCTCTGCCCAGAAAGAAAAACGTTTCCACTTACTAGCATAAGTCTTCCTAGTAGAAGATTTGTGCGAAGTATGATTTCACGCACTGGCTAAGAAATATGTGGAAGCCTGGCTAAGGTTGGAAGTGGAGCAACCAAGCTGTGAGGTTGAGAGAGTGAAGGGATTGGTGCAGCCTGCCTGGCTGATGGATCAAGAGGTCTGGCACTGGGTCCAGATTCCAGGGCTGCTCCAGCAGGTGATGATGCAGGAATGGGAACCAAATTTGTCAAGGCCAGTAAGGAGCAACGAGGATCATCCTGGATCCCAAAGCGGTCGCTTTCTTAATCAGTTTTGGAATTGAGAAAAGGAGGGAATGCATAGAGAAGACCCTGGGGCCAATCGTGAACTAGTGTGTCTCTGGGGGAATGGCCTGGGAGGGGGAAGAGAGTGAAGAAGTCGCTGCACTTGCTGTTGAGAGGGGTTGCAAAAAGGTCGCAGCAAGGTTGACCCCATCTGCTGAAAATTTTGTCCACTACTAACTGATTCAGAGACCACTCGTGAGGCATAAGGATTTCTCTGCTTAGCCTGTCCGCTATGACGGACTTCCCGGGGATGTACATTGCTATCAGAAACAGTTGAGAGGAGATCACCCACTGCCAGAGTCCGAGTGCTTCTCGACATAAAGGATAGGACCTGGTACCGCCCTGCTTGTTGATGTACCACACTACCGACATTGTCCATCTGAACTGCAATAGTCCCGGTAGGTAGAGAGTCCCGAAGAGCTTGCAACGCTAAAAGGACCGCTCTCATTTCCAAGATGTTTATGTGCAGATGACACTCTAGGGGTTGCCAAGTGCCCTGGACAGTCCTGCCCTTAAAATGCCCCCCCCCCACCCGATCAGGGAGGCATCCGTTTTCACAGTGGCAACCGGAAGGACAAACGGTCTGCCCAGAAAAACTTGAGGGGAGACCATCCACCAAAAAAGGTGGTCTTTGCATGATTGGGTGATTATTATGTTGTGAGACATTGGAAGCTGTTGAAAGGACCATTGGGTAAAAAGCATCCACTGAAGAATCCGCATGTGAAAACGAGCCGGGGAAGTAATGTGATTTGCTGCTGCCATGAGACCCAAGGTTTTCAATACAAATCTGGCCTGAATTCTCTTGCACTGTAACGTTTGAACATGTCGGCGAATGTCTAATACTCTTTCTAATGGAAGTTTTGCCGACAGCTCTTTTGTATTTAATATGGCACCTATAAAGGTTATAGATTGACAAGGTGAAAATTCAGACTTTTTGAAGTTTATAGAGATACCTAGCTCGGAGCAAGTTTGGATGGTATAATCCCTGGCTCGGATTAGCTGATGCCTGGTGGAAGCAGTTAGGAGCCAGTCGTCTAGATATGTAAACACCTGGAATCCTCGTCGTCTCAAGTGAGCTGTAACCACTGCCATGCATTTGGTGAACACCGTGGGGGCTGTGGTGAGACCAAAGGGCAGGGCTCTGAATTGATAGTGACTGGCTCCCAGCCGGAAGAGGAGAAACCTCCTGGAGCGTCTGTTCTTTCTGATATGGTAGTACGCATCCTGAAGGTCTATGGAGCACATCCAGTTGTCCAGACCCAAAAGGGTAGAATGGACTGAAGCGTGACCATCCGGAACTTCGTTCTTTGAACAGACTTGTTTAACCTGCTGAGATCCAAAATGGGTCTCCAGTCCCCTGTTTTTTTTGGTACCAAAAAGAACGGAGTAAATCCCGGATCCTTGCTGGTCTGCTGGGACTGGCTGGATGGCTCTTTTTCTAGCAGTTTTGAAATTTCTAGTACTGCTTGTTCCCTTAGACCGGGTGGAACATCTGGAAGGGATCTGTTTGTTTGCACGGGGGTGTGGACAAAGGGGATTTTGTAACCCTCGGATATGATAGACTGTACCCATTTGTCTTGTGTGCAAAGTTTCCAGGCTTCTGGGTACCGTGACAATCTTCCCCCGACTGACTCCGAGGGTGGACAGTCGGACAGCCCCTCAGGGGTGCTGAAAGGGTTTGGTCAAGAGAAAGCTTCCCTGCTACCCTGATTTTGTGGACCCCCTCTGCCTCTCGGGTGGCGTCTATTATTGTTCCCTCCTCTGCCCCTGGAGGGAAACTCGCCACTTGTCAGGCATGACTCCCTGGGGTTTGCGAAACCACATTTTTCCACTCTGACCTTTAGGGTATGGTCTAGAGGGAATAGAAAAACGGACTCCCACGGCAGAGTCTTGCCTTCCTGCTCACACCTGGTAAGAGTATCCTTCACCTGTGGTCCAAACAAAGCCGAACCATCGAAGGGGGTACTGGTGAAGGATGTCTTAAAGGGGTCAGCAAAGTTACATAACCACATCCAGGCATGTCTTCTCAAAGCCACGCCTGTGCCTGCGGCCCTACTCGCCCCATCGACTGCATAAGAAATGAGCCGGATGGAGGAGTTGACTATAGAGTTAAGGGTCGCCAGCTGGGAGTTAATCTTTCCTGAGACCCCGCAGCAGATGGATCCTGAAGGGCATCAACCAGTTCCATAAGGAGATCCCTTTGAAGGCGGGTGAAATGGCACATAGTTCAGCGACCGCATGGAAAAGGACGCTGAAATAAACATCCGCTTCCCGTACCTGTCCATTATCCTAGATTCTTTATTAGGTGGATGGACATGTACGGAAGGGTCAGCCAATTCCTTCTTGGTGGCTGCTGCAACCACCATGGCATCAACAGGGACACCCTTTGTAAGAAACTGTTTGTCGGATGGGGCTGTAATGAATTTAGTGGGCCTGCGGGAAGTTGGTTCCACAGTGTCCAGGGCTGTCCACGCCTTCCAAGCCACCACTTCCATGAGCGGGTCAAAAGGCGGAGACACCCAGGAGGTGGAAGGGTGAGAACCAAATGCATCCAGGTACACCGACTCGTCCTCAGAAGGGTTAAGGGCAGTCCAGTTCCCTCTCTGCCCAAGGATCTCAAGGATGTCTGAGAAGGAGACATCCTCAGAGGGGGACCTTGGGGACCCTTCCTAATCCTCCAAGTCGGTGTCTGAGGTGACTGACTCGGGGGAGTCAACATGTTTCCTCTTGCATTCTCTTCCGAGGGGGCTCCTCTGAATGATCAGGGGAGGCCTCGGAAAAGGAAGATACATCCAATGGGGCTACCTGGAGCGCCTGTTCTCCACGCTTGGGGTCAGGAGGGTGGACAGAGACAGACGCAGGCACCATAGGGGGAGGAACCGAAGGGGTCGATCGCGGAGCCAACACCGGAGTCAGCACACTCCTCATGACCTCAAAGGCGCCCCTATCAGGCAGAGAAGAGGTCCCTGCTCCGAAGAGACGTGAACCCCTCCCGGCACCGAGAGGGATGGCTCAGAGGCCAAAGTCGGGGCCGAGCTCACCTGCGCCGAGGCCCCGAGAGGGAGAACGGGGTCGGACAAGGGTTCGATGCCACTCACCCCCTCGGAGCCGACTGAGTCTCGGCGCCCGGATCCCTGCAAGGACAGAACCATTGAAGAGATCAGAGCCAAAGAGGGAGCCGAAAGGTGTGGTATCGGTTCCGACGATTCGAGCCCCAACAAGCTCTGGCTCCGAACACAGTGGTAGAGTCGGGGGAGGAACTGTTGAAGACACAGGGATAGCCACAGTCTGTTGAGAAGAGCTAGTCACCATTTTGGCCAGTGCCTGCGACTTAAGGAGCCTACTGACCACCCTCTACAAGTCATGATCAGATAGCCTGGAGGACTGAGAGGAATGGGATTTATGGCTCCTCTCCAATTGGAGTAATGGAGACCTGGGAGCGGAACGAACTGACTAACGAGGGAGACCTCGAACACTTTCGGCTCAGAGAAGGCTCCGATAGCGATGTCGGAGCCGACTGAGGTCTCGAAGTGTCGATTCCAGTTGGAACAGACAAGGAGGCAGAAGCTCCGCTCGGCGTCAGCTCCAAACAGGGAGCCGACGGTTTGGCGGGCTTTAAGGATTTCCCCAATGAAGGCTTGGCCGGGGATCCTTCTGGCTTTAACAAGCCCCTCAAAATGAGATTATTCCTACGCTCCTGCAGGACTCTCGGACTGAAGGCATGACAGACCGAACAGGAGTCCTGCAGGTGTAGGGGGCCCAAGCAATAAACACAAGTGTGACCGTCTGTCAGACATCTTCTGACAGCACGAGTCACACTTCTTTAAACCTGAGACCTTGGTATCTTTAGACATATTACAGAAGTGATACCAAGGAAAATTAACTAGTGCTTAAAACAATACACACACACAGACACGCACTAGGTAAAACAATAACAATACCACTAAAACCACAACAGTTATCACTAACAAAAAAAAAATATCTATATATATTATACAAGATGACTATAAGACTAAAAAAAGGCAGCTAACTAGGCCTAACACTACCCTAAAGGGTGAGGGGGGGGGGTGAAGAAAACTAACAACTGAAAAAAGAGTTTCTAAGTGGGATCTAAAAGGGTACACAATCTAATTAAACTAATAGGGAAGAATAACTAATTACACATCCATAAAAGGGAAGTCACCCCTGATCATTATTGGTAAAAAAATGCAAGCGCTCAAAATCAACTAAGGCCAATTTTGAGAGAAAAATTGCCATGGATTCAAAGGACAATCATAAGGCCTTTTTCAGCTATGTTAGGAACCTGGGTGGAAACTCCCAGATATGCTCAGAATTAGTCCAAAATGATACAAAAAATCACTGAACCCACAGACATTGCCAACATACTGGCAGACAGGTTCAGTGCAAACTTCACCCCCCTCTCCCCCCCTAAAGGAGAGATAACTATCCCAGCGGAGTGTAGCCTCCCAGACATCTCAAATGCGCAGGTGAAAGCTGCTCTCTCTAAAGCTAAAAACACAGCATCAATGGGACCGGATGGTGTCCCCGGCTGTGTGCTACACGAGCTAAATGAGGAATTAAACCTGCACATAAGGCAGCTGTTTAATCTCAGCCTTACTACAGGATACGTGCCCAAGGAGTGGCGTACGGCAACTGTGGTCCCACTCCACAAAGGCGGTGCCTCTACAGACCCTGGTAATTACGCCCCATAAGCTTAACAAGTCTAGTCTGCAAAGCTATGGAGAGGATCATAATGGAGCTCAAACAAAGATATAGGGGACTTGCAGACATTGGACCCGACCCAGTTTGGCTTTGTCAAGGGAAGATCATGCCTTTTGAACTTGGTCGACTTCTTCGAAACAGTCACCAAGGCCATTGATGAGGAAAGGCAGTCCATACAGCTACCTTGACCTTGCAAAGGCTTTCAACACAATACCCCACTCGGTATTGTAGAAAAACTTACCAGCTTAAATGTAAACCCATATGTCACAAGATGGGTTGCAAACTGGCTTAAGGACAGAACCCACAGGGTTAGAGTTGCTGGTGCTATGTCAGACTCCAAGCCGGTCGCAAGTGGTGTCCCACAGGGCTCGGTCCTTGCCCCCTATTGTTCGGCATCTACTTCTCAGAAGTACAGGCCAACATGGGAGGACTTTGGCTGACAAAGTTTGCAGAAGACTGCAAACTGGCGCCATAGTGGAAAGTGCATCGGACACGGACATCCTTCAGAAGGACTCACGGAAACAGATAGCTGGTGCCAGAGCCATGGCCTGAAGTTAAACACCAAAAAATGTATAGTCATACCCTTTGGGAAAAACAAGGTAACCCCAAGCTACCATATAGGTGGCAATCCACTAAGCACAGAAAAGGTTATCAGGGACCTGGGGACCCAGGTTGACAGTGGCCTTTCTTTTGACACTCACGTTGCTAAAGTGGTTAGAAAGACCTTCTACATTGCCCACCTGATCATGAAGGGATTCACATCCAGATCTAGTGAGGTCATTGTTCACCTGTACTCTTCACTTATCAGACCAATGATAGAGTACAATGCCCCATTCGGGATGCATCTCACCAGACATCTGCAGCAATTGGAGAGACCCCAAAAGTTCCTCACCAAAAGGATAAAGGGACTCCAAAATCTGTCATATGCTGCCAGATTGAAGAAACTCCAGCTCTATTCAGTCGCATACAGTCTGCTCAGAGGTGACATGTGCCTGACATACAAGGCCATGTCCAACCCAGAATTAATGGACATGCTCCACCTCAAAAAATCCAAATCTAACAAAACCACTAGAGCAAGCGACTTAAACCTTAGCACGGATATAAATAGGACGTGCTGGAGGGATAGATTTATCACTCAGACTCCTATGCTGTGGAATAAAATCCCGGTCCATGTGAGGCAGAGCACCTCGCTAGCTCTGTTCAAGAGAAATCTTGACCTGTGGATGGGAGATCATAGGTTTACCCCAGGAATCATCTCTGTGTCACTGCTGGACAGAGGCACAACAAACTAATGGGTACAGTATTTTTTCATATAAGGGGTGGCGTAAGCCACAAAACTTTTGGCTAGGCTTATAAATGCCTTAGGGTAGATAGCCTAGTATAAACCTATGAGCCTATGAACCTATAATACTGGCAGCAAAAAATACAATAAAGAATTATACAACCTGGAGCCAGTAAAACGATGCAACCTCGTAGCTGAGGTGGCAAACAAGATCTGGGTATCTGACGCCTAGCATTGTGGGATAAGGGGAGGCCTCGAGCCGGTAAATAGCTCTCAAGCTTTAGTAAAAGGCAGAGTCGGAGCCAAGGATCGGCTCTGAACCCATCCAGCAAGAATGAAAGTGAGATAGACAACTTAACATCCAATTTTTTGTAGGCCAGTGTCGACTGAATCTTGGTGGCTGCACTTATAAGAAATCTTTTACAGTTTTCATAGACTTAGCTTTGTCTAACACTTTCTTTAAAACATCTTCTGCCTTAATACCAAACAGAATATCATGCTGTAAAGGTGCATCCAGTAATTTAGCTTTAACATGATCCGGAAAATTTTGCTCTTTTAGCCAGGCATGCCTTTTAATCACAGATCCAGTAACTGCGGCCCTGAAGGAGGCCTCCAAAGAATCAAAACCACATAGCAAAGTATGCTTTCCAACTTGTTCAGCTGCATGCAATAATTCCTGTAATTCTTTATTTTCTGCACATTCAGAAATAATAATATTCTGTTTCAGCAATCCCATAACATGTCGTTGATACCTGAGCATATGAAATTGGCAGTTTAAGGCCTTAATTGCCAAGGTTGCAGATGTATAAACCTTTTTTCCCCCATCTATCCAGTGCCCTTGAATGTCTGTCTGAGGGGGTAGGATTTTTTGCTGTTGAGGCCTTAACTCCCTTTGGACCCTGTGAAATAGTTTCAGGATCAGCAGCACGGTTTCTAAATAAAAATGTGCGAGTCGGGGACCCTGTAATAACTGTCAGGCTTGCTGGGAGCCAGAGGTAAGGAGTCAGGAGTCAAGCTGGACTCAGAGAACACATCATCCACAATGTCTAAAACAGGGGGTATTGCTAAAGGCCTGTGCTGAGGGAGAAGGAAATCTCTGAGCCTCTTTTTTGATCAAGAAATCTTGACTCTCCCAGTGAAAATGCTCCCTCAAAGTATGCAAGGTTTTTCCAAATGAATAATCCTCAGGGGGTGATGCAGATGGTATAGACTCCTCTGCATCAGATTCCTCATAGGGAGGTATAGATAATTCCTGATCGGGAGAGGAATCAGAAGAAATAGAAACCTGATCTGAAGATTCATAATCAGTTTCTTGCCTAGGCCTCTTATCAGGAGGGGAATGGGAACCCCTGATCAAGGTAATAAGGTCTTCAGCCATTTTGATCTGATTTTAGGCATAGAGAGCTGTGCACATGGCTCAAGCGTTGTTTTTTTAGTTTTAGAAGTTGCTTTTGTCTTCGGTTTTGCAGCTGTCATCTGTTTGATATAAAAATGTTGAGGCCTGAATACACCCTCAGAAGCCGGTGCCTGTTCAGCAGCTCTAGACCCATCCGAGGGAGATACATCCGTGGGTCCAATACTTTGAGTATTTTGCAGCGTGCCGGACTCCACATGGGTATCGGTAGGGGCCTGTGACTCAAAAGTAGTGGGTATCAGGGGCTGCTAAAGCGCCTCACTGAGTACCGGCGACTGACTTAGAAGCTTCATCTTCTGTTTTAAACCTCTGCTGTCTATCTGTCCTTTTTTTGCGTTTTCTATGTATTCCGGTAGTCGGATTGCCATCCGACATTTCTGGGTAGTTAAATCTGTTTCCAAAATACTTTGAGGCAAAAATATACCAACGCTTAATAGTGCGTTGGTTAAATCTAGAACAAATTCACCAGTGGGACTAGTAGACAAGTTTTTTAGGTTAAGCACTTTCATCAAAGTAAAATTGACTTCCTCAGAACAATATACAAACAGTCATGTGGATTTAAATATATTACACTGTCGCAGGATAGGTGAGAAATCCCACCAGTCAAACAAAAGATCTCTTGAATAAATTAATACCTTAAATGAATACACTATAAACACTAAAAATACAATAAAATACATTTCTGTAAAAAAATTATATAAAATTAAACCCTTTCCACTCTTTCTTTTAAAGCAGGCAAGATGGATGTAAAATCATTTAATCCTGGACACAGATCACATACTTTACTATGTCTAAATAAGACATTGGTTTCTTTTGAATTCTTAATGTCAAACAAGTGTTCATATATCCTGGACCTGAGTCGCCTCTCAGTTTTCCCAACATAAAACCCCGGGCAGGAATTACACTTTGCCAGATAAACTATTTTGCTAGTCTGACAGTTACCTTTTTTGAAAAGCACCGTCCTGATTGATATTTTCAAGTTTCAAACTAGCAGCCAATAGTATAGATCTAAACTGTGTACAACAACCACAGGCTTTGGTGAGCTCATTCATTTTTTCACTACTATTGTTCATGTTACCCTCCAAGTAAGTTTCAAGCTGCGGCCCACTTTAGTACAAAAATAGGCAGTTCACCCACTGCTTGTAAAATATTAGGGGCACCCCTAAAAATGTTCCAATTCTTACAAAGTACATTTTTGATGTCATTATAATGTGTACTATATTGCACCACACATGCCTGGGAGAAGTTATGGGTAGAAAGTACAGTTTTGTACCTACCATAAATGTAGATGTTAGAGTGCTAATACAGCTGCAGTCATAACAGATGGGTTATCCTGCCGTCAGGCAGGTCCTCGGTCGGCCGAATTCCAAAGTCGAGGTCCGGCATCAGTTGCTGTCGCTTCTTCCCTGACGTCAGTGCGGCAGGGGTATAAAAGAACCAGCAGACACCATTTTCTTCAGTTTTTCTTGCCCCAGATGTCAGGTGCGCCCAGAAGGAAGGCAAAACATAAACTTATGTAATAATGCAATGTAATATAATCAAAAAACAGTAGTTTGCAAGCAAATACACCATAAAAGAATACCCCAATCAGGTTTTATGAGGAGGTGTTTGTCATAAGGCCTGTCCCAAGAGGGGATGGAGGGAAACCTGGCCTGCAGCTGTATTAGCACTCTAACATCTACATTTATGGTAGGTACAAAACTGTACTATGTTCATCGTGCATACAGCTGCAGTCATAACAGATGGGTAGAAACCCAAAGCTAAAAAGGGGTGGCAGGCACTAAGTGGAACTAGGCGGAGCAAGGATGCCCTGCAAGACTGCTGTGGCAAAGCCCGCTCTAGATTTAGAGTATAGTGGAAGGTGGTAGTGCTTGGAGAAAGTGTGCACAGAGCTCCAAGTGGCTGCTTCCAAAATATCCTTGGTAGGAACCCCCTGAGGAAAGCTGCAGAGGTAGCTGTGGTCCTTGTGGAGTGAGATCTGATGCTTGTAGGTACAGTTTTTCCAAGAAATGAGTAACAAAAGCGTATGCAGTGGGCTATCCATTTTGAGATTGTCCGTTTGGAAATAGCCTTTCCCTAAGCACCTGTAGCATAAGACACAGAGTTGCTCTGATTTTCTGAATGGCTTTGTCCTGTCCAAATAATAACGAAGTTGTCTGTGAATGTCCAAGGAATGTAGTAGTCTTTCCCCTTTGATTTGTGGGTTAGGATAAAAGGTAGGTAAGTGTATAGTCTGATTCAAGGCTATACTGGATACTACCTTTGGCATAAAGGAAGGATTGGTTCGTAAGGAAACTCTGTCCTGATGGAAAATGATGAAAGGTTGCACAGCCATGAGGGCATGTAGTTCCAAAACCCTGCGTGCTGAGGTGATAGCCAGAAGGAAGGCTGTTTTCCATGACAAATATTGCAGTTCTGTTGAAGCAGCTGGCTCAAATGGAGGCAGGGTCAGTTTTTCTAAAAAAAAAGTTGAGGTCCCAAGCAGGTACTGGCGGCTTCCTTGGGGGTTTTATATTCTTAGCCCCTCTGAGAAACGGTCTTGAGAGGATGAGAGAATAAAGGAGGATCAGTGTTATATTGTGCAGAAATGGCTGAAGCATGGATCTTGATGGAGGAGAAGGAAAGTCCACTGTAACATCTCAGCTAGGTACTGTAATATTTGAGGTAAATTCAGTACCCAAGGATTCTGGCCCTTTTTCTGATTCCATGCACAAAACCGTTTCCATTTGGCGGAGTAGGCATTTCTAGTAGAAGGTCTTCTGGCCTCCAAGATGACATCCTGTACCTCCTTGGAGAGGAGGGTCTGTTGGGAAATCAAGGAATCCTCCATGCGGCTAGATTGAGGGTTTTCAGCTGACTGTGAAGAGTTTTGAAGTTGTGCTGGGTCAACAGAAGAGGCACTAGAGGCAGGATCTATGGTGGGGAATGAGTCAGGCTCCTCAAGAGTGGATACCAGTGTTATCTTCGCCAGTCTGGAGCAATGAGAATCATCCTTGGCCTCTCTGCTCTGGCTTTTAATAGAACTTTGGGCAGCAGAGGAAGAGGTGGAAAGGCATAGACTGTCAATGTTGTCCAATTGAAAGAAAGTGCATCCACTTTCCAGGCCTGTGGATGATAGGTCCTTGAGCAAAATTTTTTCAGTTGGTAATTTCTGTGGGTAGCAAAGAGATCTATGTCTGGCCGTCCCCATGCCTGAATTATCTTTGCGAAAACTTGAGGAAGCAACTTCCATTCATGTGGATCTGTCATATTTCTGCTTAGGTTGTCTGCCAGCGTGTTTTCCTTCCCTGGCAGGAATTGTGCTTGAAGTTGGATTTGCAATTCCAGAGCAGTGTTCCAAAGGGACATGGCTAGTCTGCACAGGGGGTATGAGTGAGTTCCTCCCTGTTTGTTTATGTACGACATCACTGTGGTGCTCTGTCATCAATAGCTGGCCTGGATGCAGTACGTCTTTGAAGGCCATAATAGCATTTTGTACTGCTAGCATTTCCTTTTGATTTATGTGTAGGTGCTTCTCTTTTTGGGACCATTTGCCCTGAATGCACTGATCTGCCATGTGCGCCCCCCCAGGCGTAGTTCGAGGAGTCTGTTGTGATGATTTGATTTGCTTGAGGCATGCAGAAGGGGAGACCTGTGTTTCTTTGGCATGCTTGAGCCCACCACAGAAATTCCTTTTGAAGACATGGAATGAGTGGTATAATTGTTTCCAAACTTTGGCTGTGTTGAGACCATAAGTTTTTTAGGTACCATTGAAGTTTCCTCATATGCAGCTTTGCACATGGGATCAGCAGGATGCAAGATGCCATTAATCCCAGAGCCTGCAGGACTTTCCTTGCAGTCAGCCTGGTGAAGGTTGCCATTTTTCTGAAGTATTGGGATAGTTGCCCTTGCTTCTCTGGCGTAAGGTAGGCCATCTGGGTGTTTGCATTCAAGCTGACACCCAGGAAAATTATTGCTTGAGAGGGTATTAGTTTTGATTTCTTTTTGTTGACTGTGTATCCCAGAAAGTTCAACAACTTTATTACAAATGTCAGGTGTTTCAGAAGTATGTGCTTGCTGTCCGCTTGGATCAGGCAGTCTTCCAGATATGGGTATATTTGTATCCCTTGAAGTCTGCAGAAGGCAATTACTGATGCCAGGCATTTCGTAAACAATCTGGGCGCAGTAGATAAGCCAAAGGGCAATGCACAGAATTGATAATGGGTTGAACCTGCAAGAAATCTGAGGTATCTTCTGCAATCTTGTCTGATAGGGACATGCAGGTATGCCTCCTTGTGGTCCAATGTTACCAGCCAAGACTCCTTGCCCAGCATGGGAAGAAGCTTCTGTAATGTGAGCATCTTGAATTTTGGTATGAGTAAATATGTGTTTAGGATGGATAGGTCCAAAATAGGTCTCCAATCTTTGTCCTTCCTTGGTACCAGGAATAGTCTGGAATAAAAACCTTGACCCTGTTCTTTTGCAGGTACCTCTTGAATAGCTTTCATGTCCATGAGAGCTGAAATTTGTTTTTGTGCCTCTGCCCTTTGAGTTTGTGGCAGGTTTGGCATGCCTCATTTTTGGAAGGGTGTGAAAGTGGAATCTGTAGCCTCTGTCTATAATGTCCAGGATCCATTTGTCTTTTGTGACAATATGCCAATTTTTTGAAAATAATGCCAGTTTTCCGCCTAAAGGTGCTGCCATTAAAGCTTTGCTTGGTATGCAAAGGGGAAAGTCATTGTGTCCGCTTTCTGAATGACTGTGATCTAATCCTCTCCATCTCTTGGTGTAGGTGCTTGCCATTGTCTGGCTCTAAATGATCCTTGAGATTGCCCTCTACCCCTCGGGTGCCTGTATCTACCTCTGAGGTCTGTCCGAGGCTGGAAAGGTCCAATTTTTTGAAGGCCAGTTTCTGCTGAAATGTGGAGGTTGTACCTGTAGGAAGTCTTTCACCGTTTGCATTGATCTTGCCTTTTCCTCCATTTTCTTTAGTACCTCCTCAGCTTTAACACCAAACGATACATCTTTTTGAAGAGGTGCATCTAGTAATTTAGCTTTGACATGATCTGGTAAGGTTTGCTCTGAGCCAAGCATGTCTACGTATGACCGACCCTGTAACAGCAGCTCTACATGATGCCTCTAAAGCATCAAAACCACATTGCAAGGTATGTTTACCCACTTGCTCTGCACTATACAACAAATCCTGCAACTCCTTTAAATCTGGTTGTTCAGGTTGTGTCATTTTGCTTTTCAACTGAGATAACAAAAACTGTTGATGCTTTAACATATGGAACTGACAGTTTAATGCCCTCATGGTTCAAGTGGCCAAGGTGTATACCTTTTTCCCCCCACCTTTCTAAAGCTCTGGAATCTCTCTCTGAAGGTAATGGGTTTTTGGCAGCAGAGGCCTTAATTCCCTTGGGACTCTGTGAAATAGTTTCTGGGTCAGCAGCATGGCTTTTGTATAGGAATTGGTGTGAATCAGGAACCCGGTAATACCTGTCAGGTTTAACAGGAGCTGGAGGTAAAGAATCTGGGTTGAGGCTTGCTTCTGTGCACACATCTAATATATCCAAGACGGGAGGGATGGCCAGAGGCCTGTGCTGAGGAAGCAAGAGAAAATCCCTGAGCCTTTTCTTGGAATCTGAGTAATCTTGGCCTTCCCAGTGAAAGTGTTCCCTCAAAGTATGTAAGGTTTCCCCAAAAGAATAGTCCTCGGGGGGGCCGAGGGAATAGACTCCTCAGCATCGGAATCTTCAAAAGGGGAATATGAATATTTCTGGTCCTCAGAATGTTCTGAGGTAATAGAGGCTTGGTCTGAGGAAGGGTAGTCTTCCTCCAATCTGGGCCTTTTGTCCGAGGGGGGTTGAGAACCCCTGTTTAGAGTAATCAAATCCTCAGCCATTTTGAGCATCTGTTTTTTTAGGCATGGGGCCTTGAGAGGGGCTCTGTGGAGCTTGTCTTAGTTTTCATGGCTGCTTTAGATTTTGTGAAAGCCTTAATGTAAAAAGAGGAAGGCCTGAAGACACCTTGAGAGGTGGCAGGCCTGTCTAAACTCTGAGTTTCCCCACCAAGAGTGGCGTCGGTATCTGTAGTCGGAGTTGGGGCCGACGTGCCTGCGACCTCGGGCACAGAAGACACTGCTAAAGAAGCGTCATCGGTACTCAGAGGCTGCATAGGCGCCTCGCTGAGAACCGGAGCACCTGTAGCCGGCTTTAGCGTGGTGTCGGTAGAAGTCACGGACCTCGTATGTCGGTCCTTATCTATGCGTCTTTTACTCAAAACTGGAGCCGGAGTATCAGACGACATAATGTAATTAAATTTTTTACCAAAATAGTGTTGGGTGAACTCCGCCAGACGCTTAATAGTGCATTTGTTGAATCTAGCACAAAAAGACAGGCCGAGACGTCGTGGTCTGGGCCTAAGCAAGGAATGGAAATCCTTATGCGGTATTTGCTTCCCACATGAAATGCAATTAACTTTGTCTGACATCGGTCTGAGGCAAGAAAAGTTTCCCCAACAGGGTACTTAGCTTTCAAGAAGACTTCGGCTGAAAAAATTTTCGTAAATCTCAGGAGCTGGCCGACTGGCACTTGCGAACTGCTTCTGCTTCGGGCACCGTGTGGCAAGAAAGACTGAAGAAAATGGCGTCGGCTGGATCTTTTATACCCCTGCCGCACTGACGTCAGGGAAGAAGCGACAACTGACGCCAGACCTAGACTTTGGAATTCGGCCGACCGAGGACCCGCCTGACGGCAGGATAACCCATCTGTTATGACTGCAGCTGTATGCACGATGAACATCACTCTGTTGTTTCACAATTTGTGGTTTTAGAAAGACTTCTACCTAGTAGAGGTTCATATTTAGAACCCCACTCCCTCAAAACCTCTTGTAAATTACCCTTTACAAATTCTAGTGGATAATCTCTCTCCAGAAACATGTTCCTCAGGTCACTGAATTCCTTAATGACGTCCTCAAAATGGGAAGTCATTCTAGAAATTGATTGCCTGTCCCTTGACAATACTTTTTTTCTGGTATAGTGGGTGGTGACTTTGGAAATGGAGGTAGGAATTACAAAAAGTTTTTTTTCTGTACACCTTGGATCTAGAACACACATCTTTAATGATGGTGGTATCAAGATGGTGAATTTCTTTCTCATTGCACTCATAGGATATATGAACACTTATACGACATTAATTCAAAAGAAACCAATGCCTTATTTAGGCATAGTAAAATGTGTTAATTTCTCTGGATTTAAGTTTGGGATATTAGATACCATTGAAGAAAACCCCACGGGTGGCAACTAGAAAAACACTTTAAACAAGAGGGAACTGATGTGGCAGCTTCATTTGGCAGGTAATCTGTGTCCAGGATTAAATGATTTTACATCTATCTTGCCTGCTTTAAAAGAAAGAGCGGAAAGGGCTTAATTTTATTTAATTTCTTTACTAATTTATTTTATTGTATTTTTAATGTTTATAGTGTATGCCTTTAAGGTATTTATTCAAAAGATCTTTTGTTTGACTGGTGGGATTCCTCACCTATCCTGTGACAGTGTAATATATTTAAATCCACATGACTGTTTGTATATTGTTTTGAGGAACTCAATTTTACTTTGATGAAAGCGTTTAACCTGAAAAATAAACTTGTGTCTACTACTACTGGTGAATTTGTGGTTTTAGTTTTTATTTTCAGTTTGCTACAATTATTTGGTTTAAATCTAGCACAAAACAGACAGCCAGGCACGTTGTGATCAGGGCCTAGGCAAGGAATACAGTATAAATGGAAATCCTTAGGAGGTATTTGCTTCCCACAAGTAATACAATTATTAACTTTTTCTGACATCGGTATGGAGCAAGAAAAAAGTTTCCCCAACGGGGTACTTAACTTTAGTGAAGACTTCGGTTCTGAAACTCAAACTTGAATATTTCAGGAGTTGGCCGACCTGCACTTGCAAAATGCTTCTGCTTCGGGCACCGCATGGCAGGAAAGACTAAAGAAACTGGTGTCGGCTGCTTGTTTTATACCGCTGACTACCTGACGTTATGGAAGAGGAAACTGCAACCGACACAGGACCCAAGACTTTGGAATTCAGGCCGACTGAGGGCAACCTGCCAGCAGATTACCCAAATGTAATTAATGCAACAGTGAAATATGAAGAACATCCCTTCTTGCTGAAGTGACTGCCAAGAGGAAAGCTGTTTTCCAAGACAAAAATTTTATATCCGCAATAGCTGCTGGTTCAAAAGGAGGCAGGGTGAGTTTTTCCAGCACAAAGTTGGTGCCATGCAGGAGTTAGTGGTGATCTGGGAGGCCTTAAATTTTTGGCCCCTCCAAGATACTGTTTAAGCAGAGGATGAGAAAAAAGGGGAGGCTCTGTGTTGTAATGAGCCGAGATGGCAGAGGTATGTAATTTTATTGAAGAAAAAGATAAGCCCTTGTCAAGCAACTCAGTCAAATATTGTAAAATCTGAGGAATATTGGCCTTTGTTGTGTCCGTTCTTTGTGCTTGGTTCCAAGCACAGTATCTCTTCCATCAGCATAAGATGTTCTATTAATAGGCCTTCTGGCTTCCAAAATGACATCCATCACAGATTTACTGAGAGGTGTTTGAATAATTAAATGATCAGCCATGCTGCAAGGTTCAGAGTTTGGAGCAGAGTGTGCAGAATTTGATTGTTCTGCCGAGAAAGTAGAGGAGGTATTTGAGGCATGTACCAAGGAGGGAGTTGACATATTCCTTAGAATTGGGTACCAGTGCTGGCGAGGCCAGTCCGGAGCAACTAGGATCATTTTTGTTTTTTCCTGTCTGACTTAATAAAACCTTGGAGAGAAAAGGCAGGGGGGGAAAGGCATAGACTGATAGGTTTTTCCAACTGAAGGATAGGGCATCCACTTTCCATGCTTTTCTGTGATAAATTCTTGTGCAGAATTTGTCCAGCTGATAATTTTGGGGAGAGGCAAATAGATCTATGTCTGGACTCCCCCTTTTCTGTGTTAACATGCTGAAGATTTGTGGATCCAGTTTCCATTTGTGTGGGTCCATAAGATTTCTGCTTAGATCGTTTGCCAGAGAATTTTGTTTTCCTGGCAGGACTTGTGCTTGAAGATGTATTTGTTAAGTCAAAGCGGTGTTCCACAATGCCATGGCTAGTCTGCAAAGGGGGTAGGAATGTGTACCCCCCTGCTTGTTTATGTACCACATACCTGTGGTGTTGTCCATCTATCAGTAGTTGCCCTGGATGAAGTAAGTCCTTGAAGGCTGTCAGAGCACTGTGAAAAGCTAGCATCTCTTTCTGGTTGATATGCAGATGCATTTGTTTTGGGCTTCATTTGCCCTGAATGCATCTCCCCGCCAGGTGGGCCACCCAAGCATAGTCTGATGCGTCTGTAGTTAGGGTTTGGGTAGCAGGGAGTAGAGTGAATGACAGTCCCTCGTTTTTGTGACATGTCTCTGCCCACCAAAGAACTCCTGTTGTAGGCAGGGAATGAGAGGAATCATTGTTTCCAGACTGACAGTGTTGACTCCATAAACTTTTTAGGTACCATTGTAGTTTCCTCATATGCAGTCTCGCATATGGAATTAGTAGAATTCAGGATGCCATGAACCCCATAGCTTGCAGAATTTGTCTTGCAGATAACTGGGTTTTTGTTGCCATTTCTTTGAAGTAAGCTGTCAGTTGCCTTTGTCTGGCGTAAGGTAAGCCATCTCGGCAGTTGTATTCAAGCTTGTACCCAGGAATGTAATTATTTGAGAGGGTACCAGTTGGGATTTCTTTTTGTTTATTTTGTACCCTAGGCATGTTAGAAGCCTTTTTACAAATGCCAGATGTTGAAGACGAGTGTCCTTGTCTTCTGCTTGAATGACACAGTCATCCAGTTAAGGATAAATTTGTATGCTTCTATGTCTGCAAAATGCAATTACTGGTGCCAGGCACTTTGTAAAGACCCTGGGCGCAGTAGATGAGCCAAAGGGCAGTGCAGAGAATTGGTAATGCAAAAAACCTGCCTTGAAGCGGAGGCATCTACTGCACGATTCCCTTATTGGGATACACAGGTATGCCTCTTAAGTCTAGAGTCACAAACCAAGCGTTCCTGCCCAGCATAGGCAGTAGCTGTTGTAAAGTCAGCATTTGAATTTTGGAATGTCCAGGAATGTGTTCAAAATTGACAAGTCCAGCATTGTATGCCAGGCATTGTCTTTTCAGGGTACCAGGAAAAGTCTTGAATAAAAACCTTGTACTTTCATTTTCTGGTACTGGTTGAATAGCCCCCATTATCCATGAGGGACGTAACTTGTTTCTGAGCCTCTGCCCACTGATTTTGTGGCAGATCTGGCCAACCGTTTGGAATTGGCAAAGTATGGAAATGAAATCTGCACCCCTGGGATACTATTTATTATTTATTTATTTTACATTTGTTGACCGGGCTAGTCTAACTGGATATATGTCCATTTTCAGTAGAGGCCCGGGGAGAAAAGCTCCAAGGAAAAAACATACAATTTAATAGAGAGCAACATCAAAACAGTTTTATACAGCAATAATTATACCATAAAAGCAGTTTTATACAGCAATAAATTTAGCATAACATGTTGGCTAAAGAAATTCTTAAAAGAATATAAAAAATAGAAGACAAGAGTCCCCCCCCCCCCCCAATTATAACCTACTCTTACTAGAAACAGGTCTTAGAAGGGTAGTATACTAAGTAGGTCAAAGTATACTACATTTACATTTGTTGACCGAGCTAGTCTAACTGGATGCAAGTTCATTTCCAGTAGAGGCCCGAAAAGAAAAACTCCACGTATTTGTACAGAGTAAATAGATGCTAAGAGTAGAAGTTATGCAGTGTTGTCAAAAAAATCAAAAAATTATAAGATAATACAAAAGTTTTGACAAATACTGTAGAATAGAAATCCAGTTCTTTAAGGTACAGAGATAACTTTTACATATATACATAAAATGTGTGTACTATAGGATATATTGTTAATTTGTAAGAGGTAGTAGATGAAGGAAGGGTGAGAAGAGTAAGTGTGTGTGTGTGTGGGGGGGGGGGGCAGAATTAGTCAGGGTTAGCACAGGTGCATAGCCAGTGATTGAGATATGGTTTTAGTTGTTTTTTAAAAAGAAAAAGAGAAGCCTGAGCTGTGATATCGGAAGGAAGTTGATTCCATAATTTTCCTACAGAGTTGGAGAATAAGGAGTCACCTGCTGAGTTGTTGGATTTAGTAGTATTAATCAGCAGTTTGTTTGAGGAACGTAGATTTTTGAGATTATAAGGTGTGATGAGGCTAGAGAGTATAGGAGTGTTGCTAGGTTGATACAGGGTCTTATACCAGCTGCTGCAGGTGTCTGTGCTCAGTGGATTGCCACCTATTTGGTAGCTAGGGGTAACCTTGTTTTTTCCCAGGTCTTATGAGCTATTGTAAGCTGGTGAAATTGAAGCTGGCTAAGGAATTCTAGCCAGTTTAATTGTTTAAGATTAAGGCAGTGATGGGTTCTGAAAGGAGAGCCTCTAGCAAATCTAGCATTATTATTATAGGAAGTTGTTAGTTTCTTGAGATTGTTTTTTGAGATATTAGTATAAATGGGAGCGGCGTAGAGCAGAGTGGATATTTAAGTGGATGTTTAACACCCACTTGTCTTGGGTAATTAACTGCCAATTCTGAACATGAAGTGCTAGTTTTCCCTCCAAGGGGGCTGCCAAAAGATAAGTGCTTGGTGAAGGTAGAGGGAAGTCATTGAGACTGCTTACTGTAGGGTTGAGTTTTGTTTCCTCCAGATTTGGAGGTGGAAGCACCCCATTGCTTTGACCTGTAAGAACCCTGTGATTGGTATCTGGAGCCTTTTGAGCACCTGGATTTGCCTTGAGTGGCTTTGTTGGACAGAGGAAAGGACCAATTTTTAGTAGGCCAGTGCCTACTGAACCTGGGTGGCTGCACTTGCAAAAAATCTTTTACAGTTTGCATAGATTTAGCTTAGTCTTCCATTTTCTTTAAAACCTCTTCTGCCTGATTACCAAACAGGGTATCATGCTGCAAGGGGGCATCCAACAATTTAACATGATCAAGCAGATTTTGCTCCTTGAGCCAGGCATGCCTTCTAATCACAGATCCAGTGACTGCAGCCCTGCAAGAGGCCTCCAAGGAATCAAAACTACATTGCAAAGTATGCTTTCCAACCTGTTCTGCTGAATGCAATAATTCCTGTAATTCTTTATTTTCCACACAAGAAATTATCATTTTCTGTTTTAGTAAGCCCATAACACGCTGTTGATATTTAAGCATATGAAACTGGCAGTTTAAGGCCCTAATTGCCAAGGTTGCAGACATATAAACCTTCTTTCCCCATCTATCCAGCGCCCTGGAATCTCTATCAGAGGGTGTAGGATTTTTGGCTGTAGAGACCTTTACACCCTTGGGACCCTGTGAAATAGTCTCAGGATCAGCAGCAGGATTTTTGAATATAAATTTGTGGGAGTCAGGAACCATGTAATATCTGTCTGACTTACTAGGAGCCAGAGGGTAGGGAATCAGCAGCCATGCTCGATTCTGAAAACACAATGGCCAACACAGGAGGTATTGCCAAAGGTCTATGCTGAGGAAAAAGGAAATCCCTAAGCCTCTTTTTTGATTCAGAGAAGTCCTGACTCTTCCCAATGAAAATGTTCCCTTAAAGTATGCAAAGTTTCTCCAAAAGAGTAGTCCTTAGGAGGAGATGCAGATGGGATGGATTCTTCTGCATCAGAATCCTCATAGGGAGGAATCAGAAGAAATGGAAAACTGATCTGAAGATTCATAATCAGTGCCTTGGCTAGGCCTCTTAGCAGGGGGGGCCTTATCAAGGTAATTAAGTCCTCAGCCATTTTGATCATCTGTTTTTTAGGCATAAGGGCCTGAGCATGTGGCTCATGCATCGGTTTTTTAGACAGTAGTTTTTGATCTTGTTTTTGAGGCTGGCGTCTGTTTAATATAAGAATGTTGAGGCCTGAAAACACCCTCAGAAGTCGGTGCCTGCTCAGCGGCTCCGTACCCATCCAAGGGAGAGACATCCGCGGGTTAAGTACTCTGATAATCTCGAGGCATACCGGACTCCGAATGGGTCTCGGTAGAGGCCTGCTACTTAAAAGTAGTGGGTATCAGGGGCTGCAAAAGCGCATGAGTACTGGCGACTGGCTTAGAAGCTTCATCGGTTTTGGACCTAGACGGTCTGCCTTTGCGCTCTTTTTGTGAACTCTGGTAGTCAGATTGCTAATCAACATTTCAAGATAATTAAATCTTGATCCAAAATATTTAAAAGCAAAAATATACAGACGCTTAACAGTGAGTTAGTTAAATCTAGCACAAAACCAACAGCAAGGCACGTTATGATCTGGGCCTAAGCAAGGAATACAGTACAAATGAAAACCCTTATGAGGTATTTGCTTCACACAAGTAATGCAATTATTAGCTTTTACTGACATCGGTAAGGAGCAAGAAAAAGTTTCCCCAACGGGGTACTTAGCTTTAGTTTGAAGACTTTGGTACTGAAACTCGAATGCAAAAATTTCAGGAGTCAGCCGACCGGCACTTGCCAACTGCTGCTTCGGGCACCGCACGGCAAGAAAGACTGAATAAAATGGAGTCGGCTGCATGTTTTATACCCCTGACAACCTGATGTCATGGAAGAGGAGACAGCAACCGACGCAGGACCCAAGACTTCATTCAAGCCGACTGAGGGCAACCTGTCAGCAGATTACCCAAATGTAATGACTGACAGTGAAACACGAAGAAAATCAGAAATTTAAGAATCCTGATCAGAAATATAAGCAAAAAAGGGTTTTCACCTCCAAAAAATAAATGCAAGGTGTAGTTCCAGGACAATAAAGGCAGTCTTCCACAAGTAAAAGGACTTCCTTCCACAAATGTTTCATAATACTGAATCCGTTCCACTGCTATTCCAAGAATTGAATCCAAAATGTTGTAAAACTAACTTTAATGTAAAATAACTTAAAATAAACAAGTCAACACATATTAAGCGCTTTCATCTCCACGGAGACCATCAAAATCATCTAGTAACCGTTCTAAAGACATTTTATATCTTTACATTCACTATCATTAGTTGGCCATGTAATAATTATCCAATTATTCATTTATGTTGATATTTCACTTGGACCTTCTGACCTTTTGTTAACCTCTTAGTAAAAACATATACATACATTTACAAGTTGTAAGAATATGCATAATCTTTCCAGGTGTATGTAACATCACCCACATAATAAAAACATTTAAAAAAAACTTCGTCTAATCAAGAGGGGCTTAGTAGGAAAAAGTGAAAATACAAATAAATACAAAAAAAATATAAATACATATATATATATATATATATATATAAATATATATATATGTATATGAAATATATATATAATGAAAATGGGAATACTTATTATTTCGTGTATTGTGTTTCTATATACATCTCTCATGAACTATATACTTAGTACATGTACATATATATATATATATATATATATATATATATATATATATATATATATATATATATATATATATATATCTATATATATATATATATATATATATATACACACACACATCTACAGGACAACATATTCTTACTGAAGTCCTTCAACTTAAATGTTGTTGGTAATTCTTATTTACTTTTTACATTATGCCTTTTGGGATCTTCTGAAAGTAGTTTCAAGGCTGGGGTAATAGAGATATGGTCATTCAAGCCTTTCCCACTACATGCATCCAGCCTGAGTTGCCATATCATTTCTCTGAATTCTAACTTGGTTTCCTAATCACCTCCTCTTTCAAAATGTTCAACCTTGAGTACCCAAAACTTGAAATCAGCCTCTTTGCATGTCAGTATATGTCTATATAAAGCATTATTTTCATTTTTCTTATTCTCTCAAATGTTCATATATTCTTACTCTGAGATGACATTCTGTATTTCCTACATAATACCCCCAGCAGGTTTTACAATATGCCAAGTAGACAACCCCCTTAGAATAACTGTTGTATCTTTTTGCTCTTATGGTCATATCTAAACTTGGGATCCTAACTTCTTTTATCCCTGCTATAAAGGGGCATTGTGTACATCTCCCACACTTAAAAGTGCCATATTTCGAGCATGTTCCACCCTACACTTGTTTTCTTTTTTATCTCTATAATATTTAAGTTTTTATTTTTTCTGAAACTATATCTTAAAGTGTTCTGAAAAACACTCACCCTTGTTGGTATAGTATTGAACATCCCCCAAATTTCATTTATACATTTCTTTAACCATCCCATTCCATTATAGTAAGTCAATGTTAAATATGGTAACTGTGTCAGTGTTTCCTTATTAGTTAATAATGGAACATATACAGTTCCCCATCTCTGTATAACATATTCGTTGACGGGTTCAATTAACTCATCTGGGTATCCTCTTTCTTGGAACATTCTTTGCAGATTTCCAATTTCTTCCAAAAACTCTTCTATCTGATGTCATCCTTGCTATCCTTATCATCTGGCCCTTTACTACATTCATTATGAAATGGTAAGGGTGGTCAGTCTCATAATGGAGGTATGCATTCGAATAACATTCCTTTCTAGATATACTAGACTTATAAGTGTTATTACTATAGTCAATAATGTTTCTTCTTTACCAATCTCAAATTTCATCTGGACCATCCCACAGGATGAAAATATCAATACATACTGTTGTTCCCAATACAGAATAACACCCATCCTTTTGGTGGTATAGGTTACACTGAAAAAAGATGTAATTGTATTTCAACACCAATTCCAAAACCAGTTTGAACTCATCACCTGTTAAGAAACCCATTTCGGCTAACATTTTTTCAAACCAGAGTAACCCTTTGGTATGAGGTATAACTGAAAATAGATCTTTTACGTCTATAGTAATAAAACTTGTATCATCTGTGTATGGACCTGTTCCAATTTTATTCAAAAAATCCCAAGAATCCACTATAATATGTGGATAGTTAACATGAAATTCCTTAAATTTTGTGTCCACATATATAGCAAGCAGTTGTGTTTTTGATCCTTGTGGGGAAACAATGGGTTTCATAGGTGGATTATCAGGTGCTTTGTGTATCTTGGGAATACCAAAAATGGCTGGTATAACTGGTTTAGAAACTTTTAAAAAATTGTATAGACTAATATCTATCAGTCCCTGTAATAAATTATCTTCTAGTATGAGATCTATTTTTATATGAAATATTAACCTCATTCCTTGAAACCATAACCGTTATCTTTGCCTAATATTTCCAACATTCTGTTAGTATAGTCCCACAGATCCACAAGAACAACCCCTCCCCCTTTATCAGGTTTCATTATTCAAATTTTTTCATCGTCACTCAGTTCTTAAGTAATTTACCTTCTTCTATTGACAAATTCGCCTGTAAATTCTTTTCTTTTTTATATTCTTTTCTTAACCTACGGACAAAGCAACTTTTAAAATGTAATATGTCATGATGTAGGGGAGGGTTGTAAACCCTCCTTTTTTAACGTATTCCCCCTTCCATTTGTAGCCTCATCTTTAAATATACGTACAAGGTTTAGTTTTCTAGTGAAAATCTTAACGTCAAGTATAATACTCTCAATACTTGGTTTTCTTGTTGGAACAAATGTAAACCCCTTTGTAAATAGTTTAAAATAATTCTCATTAATTCTTATTTTTGTATAGTTAAAAATATTAAAATTATTAAGTGAATAAACTAACTTTGTGTTTTCCAAAATTAACTCCATGTTCATTGGGATCACTATCTGCTGTTTTTTCATAGTTTGTCCGCATCTGTCATCTGTAACCATTCCTCCCACGTTGATAAATGCAATTCATAAAGAAACAATGGGAAATATATGCATGGCCTAAGCAGACTCAAAAAATAATTCCTTGTGTAGATGCAAATGTAAGTGTGATAGGGAAGAAAACCAATTGGAAATATATATTTTTACATGTGTAATGAGCTGGCAGACAAAAAAAATCCCTGCAACATACTGTCAAACTGAGCACATTGTTGCATTATTTTTTGAGCTGTGATACAGAATCTAAATTGCCTAGGCATACTAAGGCCTTGCTGAGTTGAATTCTGGTGGCTGATTACTACAAATTAGAAATCAGTCTAATAGCTATATTAGAAGTACTGAATATACTACCAGAGAAAATAACTGGAAGTAGGATTTTTTGAAAAGGGTAGGAGCAAATTTACACAGGAAAAAATGGAATTGTGGGAACAATACATGCAGAATAATGTTTAAGAGAAAGAATGAGCTTTAAGGGAAGGCAAACTGAATGAGCTATTTAATGTTCGGTTAACTACTGCACAGAAGATTATGCATGATGTATAATGTTTGCAACTAAAAAATATGTCACTATAGTTTTTCTTTTATATTAACATACGAGTGCTGTCATAAGTGATAATTCATTTTTTTTAAGTGACAACCCCTTCCATTTACAGCTCCCATAATCTCCCTTCAGTCTTTCCTATACTTCTATACCCCCCGCAATATAAACTTTTGTCACAGACCATAAGCAGTGTGTCAAATCCCCCACCACTTCCCATTTAAGTATCTCTCACTACTCTGTGAAACATTCACGAATCATCTCTTTTAACCTTGCCTGTTTTAGAATAGATAGGCCACAGGGGAACTTCAGCAGCAAGCAAATAACTTCTCAAAAACATCTCTAGCCCACTATCAAAATAGGGTGCCCCACATACTAATCTAGAGTCACATGTCTATGAAAAAAAGCAATCTCCTCTCTAAAAAAATATATATAGAGCTTACCAATTAATAAATGACTACAGGAATTACAATGTTTCATGTAGAGCAAAGACCTTAAACTCAGGGTCACCAGGCCTCCACAGCAGCCCTCTAACCAGCAGGATTCCAGGACAGAGAAGTCAATGCACTACATTTCCAGCTGAGCTGACTTAGAGGCACATAGAGGAGTATATGTTAGTCATTTGGCACTCATGGTCTGAGTTCCAAACCCTCCCCGATATTAAAGCAAACAGATCAACTAGTGTGTGTAAAGCTACAAAAACGACATAATTCACCAAATCATAAACAGCAGCAAGAGATTATAGGACTAAATGAGATCAACCAGCCACTCACCTCAGGACTCTGCTGATCAGAAGTATTATTTTCTGTACTATCCATAGATTCGGCCCCGGCAGGTATATCAGCACCATCATCCTAAAAAGAAAACGAAAATCAGTTACACTTGAGTTACTCAGTTATTTTTTTGTCTAAATCCAACCTTCTCCTTAACAGGAAGATCACAGAAGATAGATTACTTTAATCTACTAAACACCATCATGCTGAAGCACTAATCAAGTGCCCAGACACTGAAAGGAAAAAATTTACTGTAAATAACTAAGATTACATAAAGGCTTTGCAGGCAGACACTTTCATTTCCTTTTCTGGATTTAGCTAACTCCCTTCCACACCAAGGAGAGTACGTTAGTGGTACAAGACAGTCAAGGGCTGACACCATCTTCAGAGTTTTCTTAAGCAATAACCCACACCTGGGTGTGGGTAATGCAGGATTTACCCATGGTTGGTGCGGTTTGGTCATGAGGGCAAAGCCCGAGTGGCCAAAGACAACAGTGGGTAAATCCAGCATTACCCACACCCAGGCGTGGGTTATTGCTATTATACAATGACATTTAAGAAAAAAATACTTTTCTTACATAATGGCATTGTATAATGCCTCCGTGCTGCCCTTCCGCAGCTGTCTGGTATTCTGCGGCAGTTCTGATGTACTGTGCATGCGTATGCTTACGCAGTACATCAGAGCTGTGGGTGGAAGCAGAGAAAGCAAGATCTCCGTGTCTCGCTATGTTAAAGGAGTTTAACACAGCGAGACAGCTTTAAAAAAAACGGAGAATTTCCATTGCTTTTTTTGAAAGCTACCTCGCTATGTTAAACCCATTTAACATAGCGACACAGCTTTAAAAAAGCAATGGAGAAAGGAAGATCTCAGTTACATTTTTAAAGCTGTCTCGCTATGTTACTCCTTTAACATAGCGAGAGTGTCTAAAAAGCAACAGAGATCTTGCGTTCTATGTGTGTGTATGTATATATATATATATATATATATATATATATATATATATATATATATATATATATATATATGGGTCTACCTGAGATGGTAGACAAGCCATTTGATCGACTTTCATTTGGTCGACAGGCAGATTTGCCCCCCTCCCAATGTTGTGCGAACCTGGAGTTGATATATTTAGTTAGGGGGGGGGTGTGGGGGGTACAGCCCCGCCCACATAACATGCTTGTCGACCAAATGAAAGTCGATAAAATGGCTTGTCGACCCATAAATATATATATATATATATATATATATATATATATATATATATATATTTTTATAAAAACATACTAATGGAAAAAGTCTGGGCGACCGGACCTTTTTCCTTTAGTATAAGTCAGATTTACAACATGCACGCTGACTAGAGTGCATGTTTTGGAATATTAATGGGGGGGTCTTTGTATAATTGTGCTGATTAACTAGACTTGTGCCAAGGTGCCAGAACACAAGTAGACCAGAGTCATCCACAGGGAGCAGTGACCCAACCAGAAGTCCCAATCCACCTAAGTTCTATGAGAATCCAGAGGAAAGTACTTGGAAAAGGGTAGCGAGGGAAGGTGGGGGTCAGGTGAATAGGGCACTGAATTCAAACCCAGAAATCATAATAGAAAAGAGACAGAAGGAACAGTGAGTGGGGAAAATACAACTGAAAAAGTGAATATAAACATCTACACATATGGGTCTGCAATTCATAAATCCTCCTACCGTAACTGTACTATGTTAATCAAATCCATTGCTGGCAGTCATGACATCTGGGGATAACACAGAGCACCAAATGGTGGTAGCTCCTGAGAAAGTTGTAAAAGGGAATTCCTTGAAGGAAGTCCCTGACAAGCCCTGTTATGGCTCTGGACACATACTAGATGACAGTGTTTAGACACTGCATAAACTCAAGCCAAAATGGCTACTTCCAAAATGGATGAAGTACACTCGAGGAAAGCTGAAATTATTGCAGTAGCTCTGATAGAGGAATTAATGTGACCAGGATCAACTTTGCCAAGAAAGAATATTACATATAGCATTATGCTAGCTATTTTGGCAATGTGGGCTTGTTTATAGGCTGCCCTTCTAAAATAGTCAGCATGACTACCAGTTTTGTCCTGTCCAAGTTATACCTCAGTTGCCCAAGGAAATCCAAGTAATGCAAGATATGTTCTCTTTTGTTCTGTGGCTTTGAAATGACAGGGAAGTGAATGGCTTTGTTTAGGGACAGCTTCGTTACAACTTGCACAAAAAAAAGTTGGATTCACTCTTAGCATGAATCGGCCCTTCTGAAAAATAAAAAATGGTTGTTTGCACACAAGGGCCTGCAATTCTTAAATCCTCCTAGTTGAGGTAACAAGTCACTAAAAGGGCAGCCTTCTATTAAAGAAAGCAGAAATGTGAAATCAGTTCATTCAAAGGTTGACCATGAGTTTTCCAAGGCAAGGTTGAAGTTCGTGTTTTTCTGGTCCAAAACTGCACTAAATGGTAGCTGCAAGAGGAGAATCATCCAATGGAAGGCAAGCTGAAGTAGATGACACACGTACCTTCATAAAGGCATAAGGCAGTCCTGTTCAGTAAAGTTCTGTCGGGTGAAGTGAGAACTAGGGAAAACTTGTGACAAATCTGTGAAAATACAGTTGTATACACTTACCATAAATGTAGATGTTCCAGTGTATTCACTATTTATTTTACATTTGTTGACCAGGATGGTCCAACTGGATACATGTCCATATTCAGTGGAGGCCCGGGGAGAAAAGCTCCAGTTTAATTCTACAGATATTACAATATTATATACAATTCAAGATTGGGTATTACAGTTACAACAGTTTACATTCATTAAAGGGTAAAAAAATAAAACATAACTCAGTCACACAAGTAGATTGCCAAGTAAATAGCTGGTTACCAGGTTAAAGTCACTTAGATGTAGGACGACGATCTATGGTATACAGTCGTCAGTTTATACATTAATCAGAGGTAAAACAGGGGCATTACCACAGTGTTTTAAGGTATAGTGCAAGATTTTTCTTGAATAGGGATAGAGTGCGTTTCAGCTGTGAGGTTGGCAAGGAGAGAATTCCATGTTTTACCAAGAGAATTGGAAAACAGTGCCTCCTCAACAAAGTTGTTAGCTTTGAACATGTAGATTAGTTTTTTGTTAGAGGATCTGGGTGCTTTGAGATTATGGTAGAGAGTGGTGATGTTTTCTAGAACAGGTGTGTGTTCAGTAGAGAATCGTGTGAGCAGTTATTAGCTGATTAACCTTTAGAAGATTAGGCAGTTCCGGCCACCCTAGAAGCTTAAGGTTGCTACAGTGTTGAGTTCTGTAGGCTGTACTGGTGGCAAATCCTAGCAGGTGGTGAATTTGTTCAAGTCGGATTTACTCAGGTTTGTGTATAGGGAGGAGGCATAGAGGAGAGTAGGTGTGAGAGGGCAACAGCAGATCTAGCTAGAGGAGTTAGGAAGGGATTAATCTATAAAGAGAGACAAGTTTTTTTTATTAAATGTTTTAATCATGTGGTTTATTATTTAGGTTAAACTTGAGGTCATCAGTTATTACGCCTAGTAGCTTAGTTGGGGGGTCTGGTGAAATAACGGTGCTGCTGTTAGATGTGATGGTGAAGATCTGTATAGTGGACCTAGGAGATGGAGAGAGAAGCAGCATCTTAGTTTTATTAGGATTCAAAATAAGAGTGATTTTGGAGCCATTTCTCAACTCAGTTGAAAGAAGTTTGAGAAAGTCTGTAGTACTGTTGGGCATATAGCTGAACAAACTTAAGTAGAGTCATCCGCATACTGGATGAAGGTGGCATCTGGGATGACTTTGTATAGGTCGTTTATAAATATAGAAAATATGAGAAGTCCTAAAATAGAACCCTGGGGAACTCCCATGGTGATGGGTAATAGGGTGGATAGATTCCCTCTCCATAGGACTGCCTGTTGTCTGCCACTGTTGCAGTCATCACACTTGGGGTTATCTGTCTGCAGGTAGCCCTCACTCGGCCTGAATATCAGAGACTTAGTATTTCTGCGTCTGATACTGTCACTCCAGGACTGACATTAGGTCAGGGGTATAAAAACAGGCAGCCAATGCCATTACATCAGTTTTTCTTGCCCCAAATTTCAGGAGCTTCCCAAATAGGGAGCTACGTTATGGTGGGGGAACCACCACCAGTAATAATTAAATACAGATACCAGTACACTTGAACGGGGGGACCAATAGCCATTGAAAGGAGAGAGAAAAACCAGGGGGCTGGAGGGAGGGAAACCAGGACTGCAACAGTGAATACACTCTGACATCGACATGTATGGCAAGGGTACACAACTGTACTATGTTCTTAGTGTTTCACTGTTGCAGTCATCACACATGGGCAGATTCCAAAAGCTGAAAAAGGGTGGAGGCAGTCAAGAAGAGTTAGGGCTGGCTAGTATGCCTTGCAAAAACTTGCCCTGGATTTGGAAAAGATAGGCAGGCGATAATGCTTGGTGAAGGTGTACAAACCCCAGGTAGCAGGTTCCAGGATGTCCCTGGTAGGCAGTCCCTTGAGAAATGCTATAGAGGTTGCCCTAGTGGAATGTGTTCTGACCCTCTGAGGAGGTGGTTTCCCATGGTGCTTTATAGCAGAAATGGATGCAGTGTGCTACCCATTTTTAATTTTTTTTGTTTTGAAATAGCCTTGCCCTCTGCCCCTCTTGCAAAGCTGACTAGTAACTGGTCAGATTTCCTGAAGGGCACAGTCCTATCAATGCAGGATCTGAGCTGTCTGTACACGTCCAAGGAGTGCATGATCCTTTCCACTTTATTTTGAGCATTAGGGAAGAAGGTTGGCAAATGGATGGACTGGTTGAGAGCCACACTGGATACCACTTTAGGCATAAAGGGTGGGTTATTCCTGAAGAAAACCCTGTCACCATGGAAAATAATGAAGGGTTCCACAGCCATAAGTGCTTGTAGCTCGGACACTCTTCTAGCTGAAGTGATGGCCAGAAGCAAGGCTGTTTTTCAAGAGAGGAATTTTAACTCTTCTGACGCTGCAGGTTCAAAGGGGGGAAGCATGAACTTTTCCAATACAAAGTTAAGATCCCAAGCAGGTGGGGGTGCTCTCCTTGGTGGCCTTAAGTTGTTTGCCCGTCTCAAGAACTGTTTGGTAAGAGGTTGTGAGAACAGAGGTGGCTCAGTGTTGTAATGAACCAAAATGGCTGAGGCATGTATCGTAATGGAAAAGGACAGGCCTTTGTGGAGTACATCTGCTAAGTAATCCAGGATTAGAGGCAGAGAGGGCAGAGTTGTGTCCTCTCCTTTAGACTGAATCCAGAAGCAGTACCTTTTCCACTTAGAATAGGATTTTCTGGTACAGGGACTTCTGGCTTCAAGAATGACATCCAGCACCTGCTTGGCTTAGGGTTGCTGGGGAAGAATTCAAGGAATAAGCCAGGCTGCAAGATTTAGGGTTTGCAGTTGCGGATGCAATATCTGTCCCCCCTGCTGAGAGAGCAGGTTTGGGTTCTGGTATATGTGACAGGCTGCGCAGGAGTGGGTACCAGTGCTGGCGTGGTCAGTCCAGGACCATCAGAATTGTCCTTGGTCTGTCCTGTTTTATCTTGAGTAATACTCTTGAGAAGGGCCAGAGGGGGAAAGGCATACACAGAGATTTACCCACTGAAAAGATAGGGCATCCACTTTCCAGGTACTGTTGTGAGGATTCCTGACACAGAATTTGCTGAGCTGGTGGTTCCAGGGGAGGAAGAGAGATCCACCTCTGAGATCTCCCATTTCTGAATCAAAAGGCTGAAGGTGTTGGGCTCTAATTGCCACTCATGTGGGTCTAGGAGATTTCTGCTTAAATCTGCCTGAGTTTTGTTTGCCAGGCAGGAACTGAGCTTGCAGATGGACTTGCATGTCCAAGGCCTTGTTCCACAGGACCATGGCTAGCCTGTAGAGTGGATAAGAGTGGGTTCCCTCTTGCTTGTTGATGTACCACACAACTGTGGTGTTCTGTTTTTATTAGCAGGTGTCCTGGTGAGGGTAGGGATTTGAAAGCTGTTCGAGCATGCTGCACAGCTAGCATCTCTTTTTGGTTGATGTGCAGATGAATTTAACTTGGGCTCCAGTGGTCCTGAATGCATATGCCATCCATGTGAGCTCCCCAAGCATACTTTGATGCGTCTGTGGTTAGGGTCTGGGTGGTGTGGGGTTCAGTAAAGGGCAGTCCCTTGTTGTGGTTGCATGCTGCTGCCCACCAAAGAAACTCTGTCCTTAGACAGGGGTATGATGGGAATGACTGTTTCCAGGTCCTGAGAATGCTGGCACCAAAGACTTTTTAAGTACCACTGAAGCTTCCTCATATGCAATCTGGCATATGTAATAAACAGGATGCATGAGGCCATGAACCCAAGGGCCTGTAGGATTTTCCTTGCTGATAAGCTGTGTTCTGGTGGCCATGTGTATAAAACAGTCTGTCAGATAGGCTTATTTTTCTGAAGTGAGGAATGCCATCTGGGATGCTGTGTCCAAGCTTGCGCACAAGAATATAATCTTTTGACTGGGGACTAGTTTTGATATCTTTTCGTTGGTGTACCCCAGGGATGTGAAGGTTTTTTACAAATGCCAGGTGCTGCAACAGCATTTCATGACTGTCCGCCTGAATCAGGCAGTCGTCCAAGTATGGGTAAATTTGGATATTTCTCTGCCTGCAGTGAGCAATTGCTGGAGCCAGGGATTTTGTGAAAACTCTGGGAGCAGTAGACAAGCCAAAGGGAAGTGCAGAGAAAGTACAGTTGTGTACACTTACCATAAATGTAGATGTTAGAGTGTATTCACTGTTGCAGTCATTACATTTGGGTTATCTGCTTGCAGTAGCCCTCAGTCATTATGATTAACAAAGTCTTGGGTCTTGCGTCGGATGCTGTCCCTTCTTCCATGATGTCAGGTCATCAGGGGTATAAAACATTCAGCAGACGCCATTACATTAGTTTTTCTTGCCCCAGATGTCAGGTGCCCCCCCAATGGGAAGCAATTAAATCTATAAATACAAAGATATACCTCCAACAAAAAAGCTTTTTGAGCATAGTAAGTCAGAGTAAAGGTATAGCCACAAGAAAGGGGCCTGGAGGGAGGGTAACCAGCACTGCAACAGTAAATACACTAACATGTACATTTACGGTAAGTGTACACAACTGTACTATGCTCTTCAAGTTTCACTGTTCTAGTCATTACATTTGGGTAGATTCCCAAAGCTAAGGTTGGGAGGAGGAATTAAAAAAAGGATTAGGACCAGCTATAAAGCCCTGTAAGATTGCAGTGGCAAAGCCAGCTCTGGATTTAGAGAAAATTAGCAAATAATGCTTTGTTAAAGTATGTACAAAACTGCAGATAGCAGCCTCTAGAATGTCCCTAGTAGGGACACCCCTGAGAAAAGCTGTAGAGGTAGATGCAGCCCTGGTTGAATGGGGTCTGATGCCCTGTGGGATAGGTTTGCCATGGTGCTTATAGCAGAAAAGAATTCAGTGGCCTATCCATTTTTAAATGGTTTGCTTTGAAATAGCTTTCCCCTCTGTCCCTGTAGAAATGCCACCAGTTCAGATTTCCTGTGAGGTTTAGTCCTGTCCAAGTAGAATCTAAGCTGTCTGTGCACATCTAAAGAGTGCAGTATCCATTCCCCTTTGTTCTGTGGGTTGGGAAAGAAGGTAGGCAAATGAATGGACTGATTAAGAGCCACACTGGACACCACCTTTGGCAAGAAGGAGAGATTGGTTCTGAGGGACACCCTGTCCGCATGAAAGATGATGAAAGGTTCCACTGCCATAACGGCCTGTAATTCAGATACCCTTCTTGCAGAAATGGTTGCTAAAAGGAAAGCTGTTTTCCAGGAAAGAAATTTAAAATCTACAGTAGCAGCTGGCTCAAAAGGAGGAAGAGAGTTTCTCCAAGACAAAGTTAAGATCCCAGGCTGGAGTTGGAGCTCTCATGGATGGCCTTAAGTTTTTGGCCCCTCTGAAGAACTGCTTGAGCAGTAGGTGAGAGAAGAGGGGAGGCACTGTGCTATAATGAGCTGAAATGGCTGAGGCATGAATTTTGGAGGAAAAGGACAAGCCGTTATGAAGCATCTCAGTTAAGTATTGTAGAATCAGACGTAAATTGGGTACTGCTGCGTTCATTCCTTGAAACTGTTCCCAGGCACAAAATATTTTCCATTTTGCAGAATAAGATTTTCTGGTACTGGGCCTCCTTGCCTCTACAATGATATCCATCACTTTACTGAGGGATGGTAAAGGAGCAATTAGGTAATTAGTCAGGATACTAGGTTCAAGGCTTGCAGCTGGTTCTCCTGCTGAGATAATAGGGAAAGAGTCTCAGGCAGGTGCCATGGAGTCAAGCGTAACACACTGCGCAAAAGTGGGTACCAGTATTGGCGAGGCCAGTCTGGTGCAATTAAAATCGTCCTTGGCTTGTCCTGTTTGATCTTTAGTAGTACTTTGGAGAGCAGAGGCAGGAGGAGGAAAGGAAAACATAGGTTTGTCCAGCTGAAGAATACAGCATCCATTTTCCAAGCAAGCTTGTGGGGAATCCTTGAGCAAAGTTTGTCCAGTTGATGGTTCCAGGGGAGGCAAAGAGGTCTATATATCTGGGCTCCCCCATTTGTCAACATTTTGAAAATCCTTTGTTCCAGTTTCCACTCGTGTGGGTCCTTGAGGTTTCTGCTTAGTCCGTCTGCAGTGTATTTAGTTTTCTTGGCAGGAATTCAGCTTGCAGATTCACTTGGTAGCGCTCAAGGCTGTGTTCCACAATGCCATGGCCAATCTGCAGAATGCTTAAGAATGTGTAGCCCCCTGCTTGTTTATGTACCACATTCACAGTGGTGTTGTCCGTCTTTACCATTAGTTGCCCTGGAAGAATGTGGTCCTTGAAGGCTGTCAGTGCATTCTGTACAGCTAACATTTCCTTTCGATTTATGTGCATGTGCATTTGACTTGGGTTCCATTTGCCTGAATGCACTTCCCCTGCCAGGTGAGCCCCTCATGCATAGTCTGATGCGTCTGTTAAAATTTGGGCGGCAGTGGGTAGTGTGAATGGTAATCCCCTGTTTTGGTGGCAGGCCTCTGCCCACAAAAGGAAATCTAGGCGTAGGCAAGGTATGATAGGAATCCTTGTTTCTAGATCCCGTGAAAGTTGACACTATAGGCTTTTGAGATACCACTGTAGTTTCGTCATATGCAGCCTTGCATATGGAATTAGGCAGGAGGCCATGAACCCCAAGGCGTGCAGTATTTGTCTTGCAGATAGCTGGGTTTTTGTGGCCACTTGTTTGAAGTAGGTTGCCAAATGAATCCTTTTCTCTGGCGAGGAAAGCCATCTGTGAAGTTGTATTCAAACTTGCTCCCAGGAATATAGTTTGTGGACAGGGTACCAGGTGTGATTTATTTTCGTTTATGGTGTACCCCAGAAAAGGCAGTACCCTTTGAACAAAGGCCGGATGATTCAAAATTATGTCCTGGCTTTCAGCCTGAATTAGACAATCGTCCACGTATGGGTATATTTCAATATTTCTTTACCTGCAAAATGCAATGAATGGAGCTAGGCACTTTGTCAATACCCTGGACGCAGTAAATAAGCCAAAGGGCAGTGCAGAGAACTGATAGTGCATGTAGCCTGCTTTGAAGCGTAGTTATCGTCTGCAAGACTCCCTGATGGGGATGTGCAGGTATGCTTCTTTCAAGTCTAGTGTTGCCAACTATGCATCTTTGCCTAGCATAGGAAGCAGATGAAGAGTCAGCATTTTGAATTTTGGAATTACCAGAAAGGTAATTAGAGTAGAAAGGCCCAGGATAGAACGTCATCTGGGTACCAGGAAAAGTCTCTTATAGAAACCTTGTCCCTATTCCTTTTCTGGTACCAACTTAATAGCCTCCATGTTTAAGAAAGAGTACCTGATTTAGGGTCTCTGCCCACTGATTTGGGGGTAGATCTGGCCACCCACTTGAAGTTGGCAATGTGTGGAAGTGAAATCTGTATCCTTGGGACACTATTTAAACCCCATTTGGTTCTGCGTTATGAGTTCCCAGTTTTTGGCCTGCAGACCAATCTTACCAACTGTATGCTCCTTTAGGCGGAAAGTGCTTGTAAGTTTTAAAAGCAAGTCATTGAGACAGTTTTCCATGGGGGGGGTCTTACTACTTCCAGATTTGAAAGTGGAAACCCCCCACTGCTTAGTCTTGTGTGTCCCCTTGGGACTGAAACCTGGGATGTCTGCTGTGTCTGGGTTTGGCTTGAGAAGACCTGCAAGGGGCTGGAAAGGACCAATTCTTAGAGGGCCAGTGCCTACTAAATCTAGGAAGCTGAACATGTAAGAAATATTTAACAGTTGGCATAGATTTAGCTTTATCTTCCATCTTTTTAAGAACTTCCTCAGTCTTGTTGTCAAACAGGCGGTCCTGATTTAAGGGAGCATCCAACAATTTAGCATTAATGTGATCAGGCAAAGACTGCTCCTTAAGCCAAGCATGCCTTCTGAGCAAAGACCCAGTAACAGCAGATCTGCAAGAGGCCTCTAATGAATCAAATCCACATTGCAAAGTATGCTTTCCAACTTGTTCAGCAGAATGCATTAAATCCTGTAATTCTTTATTTTCAGCAAAGTCAGGAATCAACAATTTTCTGTTTAAGCAATCCAATAACATGTTGTTGATACTTTAACATATGAAACTGGCAGTTTAAAGCCCTAATGGCGAAGGCTGCAGAAGTGTAAACCTTCTTACCCCATCTATCCAGCACCATGGAGTCTCCATCAGATGGGGTAGGATTTTTAGCAGTAGAAGCCTTAATGCCCTTGGGTCCCTGTGAAATAGTCTCTGGATCCGCGATAGGATTTTTAAAAAGGAACTTGTGTAAATCAGGAACCCTGTAATACCTGTCAGGGTTTCTGGGAGCAGGAAGCAAAGAATGAAGAGCAAAACTAGATTCTGAAAAGGCAAAAACAATGTCTGGTACAGGAGGTATAGCTACAGGCCTATGCTGAGGTAGAAGAAAGAAATCCCTAAGCCTCCTCTTTGAATCAGAAAAAGCCTAGCTTTCCCAGTGGAAATGTTCCCTTAGAGTATGTAAGGTCTCACCAAAAGAAAAATCCTCTGGAGGGGAAGCAGAGGGAATAGAGTCCTCTGCATCAGAATCCTCATAAGTAGATATGGGCAAATCCAGATCATCAGAAGAATCAGAAAACTCAGAATCCTAGTCAGAAGATTCACAAACAACTTCAGTCCTAGGTCTCTCAGAAGGGGGAGGTTGGCTTCCCCTGATTAGAGTTACAAGATCTTCAGCCATTCTTATTTGTTTTTTTAGGCATAGAGGCCTGAGCATGCAGCCTGGGTGCCTGTTTCTTAGGCATGGTTCGAGATTTTTGCCTAAATGAAGGAGGCATCGGTTAAATATGCAAGTCCATAGGCCTGCATACACCCTCAGAAGCCGGTGCCTGCACAGTGGCACCAGACCCATCCAAGGTAGAGACATCCGCAAGTTCCACAGTTGAAGCATCGCGCGACATAACCAGACTCAGAATGTGTCTCAGTAGAGGCCTGCGAGTCAGAAGTAGCAGGTATCAGGGGCTGCGAAAGTGCCTCACTGAGTACCAGGAAACTGGCAACTAGCTTAGAAGAAGTGTCGTCGGCAGCT
Source organism: Protopterus annectens (assembly GCF_019279795.1). NCBI lineage: Eukaryota > Metazoa > Chordata > Ceratodontiformes > Protopteridae > Protopterus > Protopterus annectens. Next base: position 598,743,265 of record NC_056749.1, read on the forward strand.
TTGGACCTCGGTGGCCTGTCTGTCTATCTTTGCGATTTTTTTCGGAATCCTGGTAGTCAGAGGGCTATCTGACATTTCTGGGTAATTAAACAGAGAACCGAAATATTCAGAGGCGAAGATATACAGACTGATAGTGCGCTGATTAAATAAAGCACAAAACAGACAGCAAGGTATGTCGTGGTCAGGTCCGAGGCAAGGAATACAGTACAAATGAAAATCTTAGAAGTGAGGTATTTGCTTTCCACAAGTAATGCAATTATTAACTTTTACTGACATCGGTAAGGAGCAAGAAAAAGTTTCCCCAATGTGGTACTTAGCTTTAGTTGAAGACTTCGGTTCTGAAACTCAAAGGAAAATTTCAGGAGATGGCCGACCGGCACTTGCAAACTGCTTCTGCACAACATGCCAAGAAAGACTGGGGTAATGGCGTTGGCTGCATGTTTTATACCCCTGACGACCTGACGTCATGGAAGAAGGGACAGCAGCCGACGCAGGACACAAGACTTTGTTAATCAGGCCTACTGAGGACTGCTGCAAGCAGATAACCCAAATGGAATGACTACAACAGTGAAACACGAACATCATCTGAATGCATAGATCCGGCACGGAAACAGATATTTCCTGTATGACTCCTTTATAAGGATTTGCAGATAAGCTTCTTTCAAGTCTAGAGTGACTAACCAGGCATCTTTGGCTACCATAGGTAGAAGCTGCTGCAGGGGGAGCATTTTGAACTTTGGTACCACCAGGAAGGTGTTGAGAATTGAAAGATCTAGGACTGTGCACCAAGTGTCCTCTTTTCTGGGTACCAGGAATAGTCTGGAATAGAATCCTTGATCCGTTCCACAAGAACAGGTTGAATTGCCCTGAGAGAGAGCAGGGACTGAACTTGGTTTTGTGCCTCGGCCCACTGGTTTGGAGAAAGGTCTGGGAACCCTTTTGGGGTTGGCAGTGTGTGGAAGGAAAATCTGTACCCCTGGGATACAACGTTGAGGACCCATCAGTCTTTGGTGATAGACATCCAGTTTTTGCAAGGGCGGCAAGTTTTCCTCCTAGGGGCAAGAGCAGTTGGGCAGAGGTGGGGAGTAAAGAACAGAAATCATTGTGAATTCTTTCCGCAAGGGGGTGGCTTAGAACTCCCTTCTTTGGAGGTGAAGGCACTCCACTGCTTAGATCTCTGCATACCCTGACACTGTAGTCTGTGGGGCCTATTTCCCCTGGGTCTACTTTGAGATGGCCTTGAGGGGGATGGAAAGGACCAATGTTTCGAGGGGCAATGCATACAGAATCTAGGAGGCTGTACTTGTAAGAATTCGTTATCTGCATAGATTTAGCTTTTTATTCCATCTTTAAGAACCTCTTCTGCCTTGGTGTCAAACAGATAGTCCTTGTTCAAAGGGGAATCTAAAAACTTTGATTTGAAGCAAAGCATGCCTTCTCAGTGACTGCTGCCCTGCAAGATGCTTCTAGGGTGTCAAAGCCACACTGCAAAATATGCTTGCTAACTTGGCATGCAGAATGCATAAGCTCTTGCAATTCTTTATTTTCTGCAGTCTGTAAAGGTTGCAATTTTAAGCTCAAGTTCGATAATATGTTGGAACTTCAGGATGTGAAACTGACTATTCAAAGCCCTAATGTCGAGAGTTGCAGAGGTATATACTTGTTTACCACATCTGTCCAAAGCTCTGGAATCCCTGTTCAAAGGGGTGGGATTCTTAGCTGAAGTTGCTTTGATACCTTTAGGCCCCTGGGAAATGATCGCTGGGTCAGAAGTAGGATTTTTGAAAAGGAAGTTGAGTCAGTCAGGTATTCTGTAGTAGCTGTCGTTTCCTAGGAGCAGGGGGTAAAGTATCAGGAGAAAGACTGGATTCCATAAAGACATCATCCACAACTTCCAGTACTGGGGGAATTGCTAAAGGCCTATGTTGTGGCAAATCTAGAAATTCTCCGGTTCTCTTTTTGGACTGAGGATAGTCTTGAAATTCCCAATGGAAATGTTCTCTTAAAGTATGTAAGGTTTAAGCAAAATAAATGTCCTCTGAAGGAAAGGCAGAGGGAATGGATTCCTCTGCATCTGAATCCTCACACGCAGATATGGGCCTGTCTTCATAATCAGATACCTCAGTCATCAGACTCTTGGGTCTGTTGAAGCTGCTGGGGACAGGACTCTCTGAGGAAGGCTGACTTCCCCTAATCAGCATAATAAGGTCTTATGCAAGTTGAAGCATTTGATGCTGTGGCAAGGGAGTAGATGCTTGCACTTTGGTCCGTTTTCTAGGCGTAGCACGTACTCTTGGCCATAGAAACTCTGTAGTTTTAGACCAAACTGAAGACGTGAAAAGTCGGTTGTGTAGAACATCGGTAGTACGAAGAACTTCCTCAGAAGCCAGTGACTGCTCAGTGGCTTCAGGGTCAGCAATAGGATTTTTGAAAAGGAATTTGTGGGAGTCAGGAAACCTGTAGTATCTGTCTGGCTTACAAAGAGCCGGAGGCAGAGAATTAAGAGTCATACTAGATTCTCAAAAAACAATGTCTAGAACAGGAGGTATGGCCAAAGGCCTATGCTGAGGAAGAAGAAACTCCTTAAGACTCTTTATAGATTCAGAGAAATCCTGACTTTCCCAGTGGAAATGTTCCCTTAAAGTATGTAAAGTTTCCCCAAAAGAAAAATCCTCAGGGGGAGAAGCAGAAAGAATGGAATCTTCTGCATCAGAGTCCTTATAAGTAGGAACAGACAAATCCTGTTCATCAGAAGAGTCAGAAGAAATAGAATCCTGTTCAGAAGCTTCATAGTCAATGTCTTGCTTAGGACTCTTAGAAGGGGGGGGGGGGAGGTTGGCTACCCCTGATCAGAGTAATTAAATCTACAGCCATTTTGATCATTCGTTTTTTAGGCATAGGGCCAGCACATGTGGCCCAAGCGTCGTTTTTTTAGACTTAGATTTTGCCTTGGTTTTGAAGATGGCGTCGGTCTAATATACAAATCTGTAGGCCTGAAAACACCCTCAGAAGCCAGTGCCTGCACAGCAGCTGAGGACCCATCTAAGGTAGAGACATCCGCGGGTTCTAAAATTGAAGCATCTCGTGGCATACCAGACTCAGAATGGGTCTCAGAGGACTGCGAATCAGAAGTAGCGGGTATCAGGGGTTGCGAAAACACCTGAGTACCGGCGAATGGCTTAGGAGAAGCGTAGTCTGTTTTGGACCTAGACTGTCTTTTTCTTTGCGTTTTTTTAGGTATTCCGGTAGTCGGATTGCTAACAGACTAACTTCTGGATAATTAAATCCTGAGCCAAAATATTTACAAGCAAAAATATACTGATGTTTAATCGTGAGTTGATTAAATTTAGCACAAAACCAACAGCAAGGCACGTTGTGGTCAGGGCCTAGGAAAGGAATACAGTACAAATTAAAATCCTTGAGGTATTTGCTTCCTAGTAATGCAATTATTAACTTTTACTGACATCGGTAAGGAGCAAGAAAAAGTTTCCCCAACGGGGTATTTAGCTTTTAGTTGAAGACTTTGGTTCTGAAATTCGAATACGAAAATTCCACGAGTCGGCCGACCAGCACTTGCTAACTGCTTCTGCTTCGGGCACCACGTGGCAAGAAAGACTGATGTAATGGCATCGGCTGCATGTTTTATACCCCTGACAACCTGACGTCATGGAAGAAGGGACAGTAACGGACACAGGACCCAAGACTTTGTTAATCGGGCCGACTGAGGGCAACCTGCCAGCAGATTACCCAAATGTAATGACCGCAACAGTGAAACACGAAGAACATCTGGATGGGAAACAGAAAATACACTCCTGGGATTCAACCTGTGTTCCTGCTAGACAGGAGCTTTGGGTGCTGACCTGTCTAAACACGGGCTAAACTCTTGGCTAGGCTTATAAGGGCCTCAGGGGCAAGAGTCTAGTAACCTATGATCCTATGGAACTACTCACCTTGTAGGTGTCAGATGAGGTTTCTAGAGCCCGACAAAAAGACCTAATTATTTTTAACATGCTAGTATAAACTGCGGGGCCTTCTGACCATTTGCTATCAATTCTGCTCAAATAAGGCAATTATCTAGGTAAGAGTAGATGTACAACCTCTTGGTCCTGCAAAAGCATTCATTGAAGCCCATCATGTGCAAAACTTCCCCAACCCCACTAATACACAGTCTATACCTCAGACATCTTCTGTGTACCTTTGTTATGAGAATATGGACTTAGAAGTACCCTTTAAATATGAAGTAACCATGAAGGCTTGAGGAAGCAGAAGCAGCAAGCTTTGTAAGATAAGCCTTTTGAACTTTTGTACTCGTTAAATCTGAACAGGTCTTGAATGACCCTCCAGGTTCCTTCTCTTCTGGGGACCAGAAGCAATGTTAAGTATACATCTGTCCTCTTCTACTGGCACCCTTAAGGCTTATTGTCCCAGTAGGTCCTATAAGCAGGCATGGAATCAAAATTAAATAATTTCCATACAACAGGAGAGATACCTCGAAATTCTGGCCTGCTTAGAAACTCTAATTTACAATCCTGTTCCACAATTTTTAGAACTCAATGGTTTGGAGCCATCATCTACTATTCCCTTACAAAATTCCAAGCAGTCCAATAATTGCAAGGTTAGAAAAACTGTGCTGTTCTAATTTAGGGCTGGCAGGGTTGGGAAGGGAGTGGCTTTACTGACTCATAGCTGAACCCACCAGGGGGGTCATTTATTCCGGAAACACTGCTTTCTGCTTGCTTCTTCCTGGTGTGGAAAAGAATTCAGGATTTCTGAAGGTAAATTTCTGCGGAATCTTGGAGCATAGAAGTTAGTTTTTTGAATACTGCATAATATTTTCCCTTTTCCTCCTTTCTCTTGAGTTCTTTCTCAGTAGGGGGCCATAAAAGATACTCATGTAAAGAATTAAGTAGATCCAATTTCACATTATCTGTCTAGGACTGTGCTAGCAGGCTAGTCATGTCTCCAAATCAAGGGCCCTGAATCTAACACCACATACAATGCATCTAGTGCAGCGCAGGAAACTTTGGAGTGCTTGGCAACTGTGCCTAGGGGAGGTCCTCAGTCTTGGGCTACTATCGTGGCTCCATGTGACCAGGACGGTGCCTCAGCTCAGTTTGAGTGATGTAGTCAAGGACAGATATGCATGGATTGTCCCTCAAGATAAACTTTTCAAAATATGGACTTAAGGAAAAATAGCACAGGCTAGGAAAATCCTGGTATGAATTTGGTTAGCCACATTCAAAGTGTGTGTGTGTTTTGGTGAGGGGGGCGGGGGGTGAGGAACATACTCCAAAATCACAGCTATTATCAGATATTAATGCCAAAAAAAACTAAAGTTAAATGATTCCCCTGTACAGTTACCTGAAATTGCTGCAAGCATGCAGACCAGCCAGGGCACATTTATACTCGTGTTCCCCTGGTCAGACTGCCACAAGTGGGCATGGTCTGTGTGACTGACATGCCATATAATGTCATATGCAAATTAAGCACAATTTACTAACATGCTAACATGCAGATTTGCCAATAACAAGCATGAGCAAGGTTAAAATGAGAAAAAGTTAAATCCAAGTGAAAAAAAAAAAAGCAAAATATCACAGTACTTTGTCCTAACTGAAGGGCATGCTTGCAAGAAATGTAGGAGCTACAACTCAAATTACAGTGCCTTGTTGAGGAATCAGGGCAGAAAGTAAACACAGCATTTGTCCAGCATCCTTAAACTTCAGTGGAACAGTCCTCTATAATGCTATGGTGCTGCAGACAAAGTGACAAACTCCTCCCAAGCATTAGAACGAATAGAAATATTTTGCAACTAAAAATGTCTGCAAATAAACTAACTTTTGCAGATAGCCAAATCTAATGCCTGTGTAATTCACATCAAAACAGGCTGTACTTACCTGCCAATACTTTAATATTTATGAGGCCAGTGAGGAAATCACAATATTCATTAAATATTCGTACAAGTCATTGGGTACGGGGAGATGGGCAGAGTTTAGGTGAGGCTTGCTACTATATGTCGGTTGGGGGGGGGGGGTCACGGATACAGTTATGCCCAGGCCACACTGATCATGCTCTGTTCAGTATACATATACATGCACTAAAGCACAAAGATCAAAATTGCCACCCACTACCACTCTCCTTTTACCACCAATGGCCTGACATGGGAAAGGTCTTCACTAAGTCGGGGGGCTTCTGCAGTCGAATCACAGAAGTGACCAACAGGAATTACAAAGTACAGTTTTGTACCTACCATAAATGTAGATGTTAGAGTGCTAATACAGCTGCAGTCATAACAGATGGGTTCTCCTGCCGTCAGGCAGGTCCTCGGTCGGCCGAATTCCAAAGTCTAGGTCCGGCGTCGGATGTCGTCGCTTCTTCCCTGACGTCAGTGCGACAGGGGTATAAAAGAAAGTACAGTTTTGTACCTACCATAAATGTAGATGTCAGATAGGCATGCATCTGCAGTCCTTACAAATGGGTTGTCCTGTCGTCAGGCAGCCCTTAAAGTCTGGATCTGGTCTCGTCACACTTCACCCGCATAGCTGCAGTTCTATAAAGGCATCAGCCGACGCCATTTTCCTCAGTGTTTCTTGCCCCAGATGCCAGGTGCCCTCTAGGAAGGCTAAATTTGGATAAATGCAAATGGTTCCAAATAGTAGAGAGCAAACAAAAATAAGCATGTATGTACATATATACAAACAAATACACCATAATAGATTCCCCAGCTAGCTACAAGATGGGCAAATACCCTAGGAGTACCACAGAGGGAAGGAGGTGACTGCAGATGCATGCCTATCGGACATCTACATTTATGGTAGGTACAAAACTGTACTATGTCCTTCAAGGATGCATCTGCAGTCCTTACAAATGGGTAGAATACCATAGCCAAACTGGGGGAGGACGAGAAATAAGATTATGGTGTAGTTAAGATCCCTTGCAAAACAGCAGTGGCAAAACCTGCTCGGGATCTGGAGTATAAAGGTAAGTTATAATGCTTGGCAAATGTATGCAGCAGCCTCTAAAATGTCTTTAAAGCTGTGGTAGTGGCTGTAGCCCTTGTAGAGTGAGGCCTGATGTTTTCTGGAGCCATGGTAGGAGTAACAAAATCTAATGCAATTTCCTATCCACTTAGAGATAGTCTGTTTTGAAATTGCTTTTCCTTCCATTCCTGTTGCATATGCTACCAGTAGCTGGTCAGTTTTTTTATTGCTCTTGGTCCTGTCCAGGTAGTAACGTAATTGCCTATGTACATCCAAGGTATGCAACAGCCTTTCTCCCCTGTTCTGTGGGTTGGGGAAGAATGTAGGTAGGTGGATAGCTTGATTTAAAGATACCCTGGAGACCACCTTTGGCATAAAAGTAGGATTAGTTCTCATGGACACTATCTTGATGGAAGATCAGGAAGGGCTGTACTGCCATTAATGCCTGTAGCTCAGATACCCTTCTTGCTGAAGTGATTGCAAGCAGGAAAGCAGTCTTCCATGATAAGTACTGTAATTCTGCTGTTGCTGCTGGATCAAAGCACAAAGTTCAAGTCCCATGCTGGCAATGGTGGCTTCCTAGGTGGTTTTACATTTTTAATTCCTCTCAGAAACTGCCTGAGCAGAGGATGCGAGAAGACTGGAGGATATTCTGCTGAAATAGCTGATGCATGAATCTTAATGGAAGAATATGACAGGCCGTTGTGGAAGAGCTCTGCCAAGTATTCCAGGATGTTAGCTATGTTTACCAGTGACACATTCTCTCCTTTTGCAGTACTCCAAATGAGATATCTTTTCCATTTTGCTGAATAATTTTTTCTTGAGGGTCTCCAAGATAATGTCTTTAACCCTTTGAGATAAATCTGGGTTATTTGGTCTTACAGGCAGCCAGCTGCAGTGTTTTCAGGTTTGGATGCAGGGTTTTGAAGTTGTTCTGTGTTAACAGCAAGGGAACTAGGGGCAGAGGCCATATTAGTTCCCAGACATACTCTCAGTAATGGGTACCAATGTTGCCTTGGCCAGTCTGGCGCTATCAGGATGATCCTTGGACAGTCTTCTTTGATCTTCAATAGCACCTTGTGCATCAAAGGAAGAGGTGGGAATGCATATTTTCCAACTGAAAGATAGGAGTCCACTTTCCAAGCAAGTTGTGCAGAATTTTTCAGTTGGTGATTGTGTGGGGATGCAAATAAGTCTATTTCTGGTAGTCCCCATTTCCTGTAATGGTTTTGATGCAGCATCCATTCGTGGGCATCCGTGGTAGTTCTGCTTAGGATGTCTGCTAGTATATTTTCTTTTCCTGGCACAAAATTGCTTGTAACTGAATGTTGAAGCTCAGTGCCACATTCCAGAGGTCCATTGCCATCCGCATAGAGGGTATGAATGTGTGCCTCCCTGTTTGTTGATGTACCACATAACTGTGGTGTTGTCCGTCCTTATCAGCAGTTGACCCTGTCGAAGAAATGGTCTGAATGCCTGAATTGCCAGTTTTACTGCCAGCATTTCCTTTGATTTATGTGTAGGTGCAGCTGGTCTTGAGTCCATAAGCCTTGTATGCACTTGTCCAGCATGTGTGCCCCCCAACCGAGGTCTGAGGCGTCTGTTGTGATGGTCTGGCTTGGTTGAGTGCTGTGGAAGGGCAGTCCCTTGTTTGATTGACAGGCCTGAGCCCACCATTGGAATTCTTGCTTCAGGCATGGAATTATTGGAATTTGTGTTTCTAGGCTGTGCTTGTGCAGAGACCATAAATTCCTTAGGTACCACTGTAACTTTCTCATATGTAGTCTGGCATGTGGAATCAATATTATGCAGGATGCCATGTAACAGAGAGCTTGCAGGACTTTTCTTGCTGTTAGCTGGTTCTGCTTTGTTAGTGCCATGAAGTAGAAAGGGAGTTGCTCCTGTTTTTCTACTGTCAGGAATGCCATTTGGTTTGATGTGTCCAGATCTGCACCCAAGAAGGTTATCCTTTGGGATGGTATCAGCCTTGACTTTTTTATATTGACTGTGTATCCCAGGGCTTGTAGTAGATGAATGACCCTTTGCAAATCTTTTGTTAATTTGTTTTTGTTGTCCGCTTGTAACAGGCAGTCGTCCAGGTAAGGATAAATTTGAATTCCCTGAAGCCTGCAATGAGCAATTACTGATGCCAGGCATTTCGTGAATACGGCAATGCTGAGAATTGATAATGCTCTGATCCTGCAAGAAATCTGAGGTATCTTCTGCAATTTGGTGGTATGGGGACGTGCAGGTATGCCTCCTTGAGATCTAGAGTTACCAGCCAAGACTCCTTGCCCAGCATGGGAAGAAGCTGCTGTAGGGTCAGCATTTTGAATTTTGGAACAATGAGGTATGTGTTTAAAGCGGACAGGTCGAGAATAGGTCTCCATTGGTTTTCTTTTCTTGGTACCAGGAAGAGTCTGGGGTAAAATCCTTGCCCTTGTTCCATAGATGGTACCCTTTCTACAGCTCTCATCCTTAGTGAGTTATTTGTTGTAGAGCTTCTGTCTTCTGATTTGGAGTTAGGTTTGGCATTCCTCTCTTCCTTGGTAGAGTATGGAAGTGAAACCTGTAACCTTGGTCTATTGTTTGTAAAATCCATTTGTCTCCTGTGATGTAATTCCAGTTTACTGAAAATAAGGCTCTAGTTGTTCCCTGGTAGGCGGTGCCAGAGCCAAGTCACTGTGATTGTCCTGTGGAAGTGGTGGTGGCTGGATCTGTGGCTGTACCTCACTGGTTGTTAGCCTGCCGCTGACGGGCACCTCTGGATTGACCCCTGCCTCTTGAGAGCCTATTCCTGCCTCTCGGAGCTCTGGAGGTGTCTGGAAAGGACCAATTCTTGGAAGGCTAGTTCCTGCTAAACCTTGGAGGCTGGACCTGCAAGAAATCCTTGACTGTCTGGACTGATTTTGCTTTCTCTTCCACCTTCTTCAGCACCTGCTGTGCAAGGGAGCCAAACAAATTGAGCTTATCCATGGGAGCATCTAGGAGCTTTGATTTAACATGGTCTGGTAAGGACTGCTCTTTTAACCATGCATGTCTTCTGATCACTGTGCCAGTCATGGCTGATCTAAAGGAAGCCTCCAGTGCATCATAGCCACATTTTAAGGAATGATTACTGACCTGCTGAATGTTATGTACCATTTCCTCTACAGATTTTTGTCTAATGGTTCATCCGAGGACAGTTTTTTTAGTTAACTGGTCTAACAAATTCCTGATACTGAATCATGTGGAATTGACAGTTCAAGGCCCTAGCTGAAAGAGTAGCAGAAGTGTAAACTTACCCCATCTCTAAGGCCCTAGATTCCCTTTCAGAGGAGGGGTTTTTGGTAGAGGTAGCTGCTACAGCCTTGGGTCCCTGGGAGATAGTTTCGGATCTGCAAAAGGGGCCTTATACAAATGATAATGTGTGTCCGGGCCAGAGGAAGAGAATCAGGAGCAGTACAAGCATCATTAAAAGCATCATCCACAACAGTAAGTACTGGAGGAATGGCTAAAGGCCTATGCTGTGGCAAATGCAAAAGGTTCTAAGCATTTTCCTAGAGTCTGAAAAATCCTGGCCCTGCCATTGAAATTGTTCCCCATAGCATGCAAGGTTTCCCAAAAGAAAATTCCTCAGGCGGAGAGGCAGAAGGAATGGACTCTTCTGCATCAGAGTCCTCATAAGGAGAAAAAGGCCCTCTGGAGGGTTTGAATTATCTGATTCATCAGAGGAGCCATCTGAAGAAACTGGCTCAGTCCTCTTCTCTGGAGGTGGGTGAGAGGCCCTGTCTGGATGTGGTTGGGATCCCGGATCAAGGAAATGAGATCCTCTGCTAGACTAAGCATTTGTGAACTAGAGCTAGGCCTGTGAGAGGGTCTTAACAGGCACAGTTTTGGTAGTTTTGCTGCTTTAGCCCTGGCAAAGGCCTTAATCGACATGGATGCAGGAGGCCTAGCAGCTCCACCCTGTGAACCTGCAAGAGCAGGTGGGATTTCAGTAGCAGATTCAGCCAAGCTGGATGAGGGACTCTGTTTCAGCCGAACAGAGAAAGTATCCGACGGCATAATGTAAGCAAAAGCCACAGGCTAGACAAGCTGCGGAAATCTTTATGAGGTATTTGTTTCCCCAAGTAAACAGTTATTCACTTTTTCTGACATGCAAGAAAGACTGAGACAACCCATTTGTAAGGACTGCAGATGCATCCTTGAAGGACATCCAGCCGATGCCATTTACTTCAGTTTTTCTTGCCTCAAATGTCAGGTGCCCCCAGAAGGAAGGCAATACATAAATTTATGCAGTAATGCAATGCAATATAATCAAAATACGGTAGTTGCAAGCAAATACACCATAAAAGAATACCCCAATCAGGTTGTATGAGGAGGTGTTAGCCATTATGCCTGTCCCAAGAGGGGAAGGAGGGAGGGAAACCTGGACTGCAGCTGCATTAGCACTCTAACATCTACATTTATGGTAGGTACAAAACTGTACTATGTTCATCATGCATACAGCTGCAGTCACAACAGATGGGTAGAATCCCAAAGCTAAAAAAGGGGTGGTAGGCACTAGGAACTAGGAGGAGCCAGGATGCCCTGCAAGACTGCAGTGGCAAAGCCTGCTCTAGATTTGGAGTATAATGGTAGGTGATATTGCTTGGAGAAAGTATGTACAGAACTCCAAGTGGCAGCTTCCAAAATATCTTTGGTAGGAACCCCCCTGAGGAAGGCTGCAGAGGTAGCTGTGGCCCTTGTGGAGTGAGATCCGATGCCTGCAGGTACAGTTTTACCATGAAAAGAGTAACAAAAGTGTATGCAGTGGGCTAGCCATTTTGAGATTGTCTGTTTGGAAATAGACTTCCCTTGAGCTCCTGTAGCACAGGACACAAAGAGTTGCTCTGATTTTCTGAAAGGCTTTGTTCTGTCCAAATAACGTAGCTGTCTGTGAATGTCCAAGGAATGTAATAGCCTCTCCCCTTTGTTTTGAGGAATAGGGTAAAAGGTAGGTAAGTGGATAGCCTGATTCAAGGCTACCCTGGATACTACCTTTGGCATAAAGGAAGGATTGGTTCGTAAGGAAACTCTGTCCTGATAGAAAATGATGAAGGGCTGCACAGCCATGAGGGCTTGTAGTTCCGAAACCTTGTGAGCTGAGGTGATAGCCAGCAGGAAGGCTGTTTTCCAGGACAAATATTGCAGTTCTGTTGAAGCAGCTGGCTCAAAAGGAGGCAAGGTCAGTTTTTCTAGAATGAAACTGAGGTCCCAAGCAGGTACTGGTTGTTTCCTTGGGGGTTTTATATTCTTAGCCCCTCTGAGCAACTGTCTTAAGAGGGGGTGAGAGAATAAAAGAGGATCAGTGTTGTATTCTGCAGAAATGGCTGAGGCGTGGATTTTGATGGAGGAGAATTAAAGTCCACTGCTTGGCATCTCAGCTAGGTACTGTAATATGAGGTAAATTCAGTATTCCAGGATTCTGGCCCTTTTTCTCATTCCAGGCACAAAACCGTTTCCATTTTGCGGAGTACGCTTTTCTAGAAGGTCTTCTGGCCTCCAAAATGAAATCCTGTACCTCCTTGGAGAGTAGGGTCTGTTGTGATTTAAAGGAATCTTCCAAGCGGCTAGATTGAGTGCTTTCAACCGACTGTGAAGAGTTTTGAAGTTGTGCTGAGTCAGTAGAAGAGGCATTAGAGGCAGGATCCATGGTGGGGAATGTGTCAGGCTTATTAGGAGTGGGTACCAGTGTTGTCTTGGCCAGTCTGGAGCAATGAGAATCATCTTTGGTCCGTCTGCTCTGGTTTTTAATAGAACTTTGTGCAGCAGAGAAAGAGATGGAAAGGCATAAACTGTCATTGTTGTCCAACTGAAAGAGTGCGTCCACTTTTCCAGGCCTGTGGATGAAAGGTCCTTGAGCAGAATTTTGCCAATTGGTGATTTCTGTGGGAGGCAAAGAGATCTATGTCTGGCCTTCCCCATGCTTGAATTATCTTTGTAAAAACTTGAGGATGCAACTTCCATTTGTGTGGATCTGTCATATTTCTGCTTAGGTTGTCTGCCAGCGTGTTTTCCTTGCCTGGTAGGTATTGTGCTTGAAGTTCGATTTGTAATTCCAGAGCCATGTTCCAAAGAGACATGGCTAGCCTGCATAGGGGGTATGAATGGGTTCCTCCCTGTTTATGTACCACATTACTGTGGTGTTGTCTGTCCTTATCAATAGCTGGCCTGGATGCAGTACGTCTTTGAAAGCTATAATAGCATTTATTACTGCTAGCATTTCTTTTTGATTGATGTGTAAGTGCTTTTCTTTTTGGGACCATTTGCCCTGAATGCACCGATCTGTCATGGGCACCCCCCAGGCGTAGTCAGAGGCATCTGTTGTGATGACTTGATTTGCTTGAGGCTTGCAGAATGGGAGACCTGTGTTTCTTTGGCATGCTTGAGCCCACCACAGAAATTCCTTTTGAAGACATGGAATCAGTGGTATTATTGTTTCCAAACTGTGGCTGTGTTGAGACCATAGTTTTTTTAAGGTACCATTGAAGTTTCCTCATATGCAGCTTTGTACATGGGATTAGTAGGATGCAAGATTCCATGAATCCCAGAGCCTGCAGGATTTTCCTTGCAGTCAGTCTGGTTAAAGTTGCCAGTTTTCTGAAGTATTGAGTTAGTTGCCCTTGATTCTCTGGCGTGAGGTAGGCCATCTGGGTGTTTGTATCCAAGCTGAAACCCAGGAAAATTGTTTGAGAGGATATTAGCCTTGATTTCTTTTTGTTGACTGTGTATCCCAGAGAATTCAACAACATTATTGCAAACGCCAGATGTTTCAGAATTGTGCTTGCTGTCCGCTTGGATCAGGCAGTCGTCCAAATATGGGTATATTTGTATCCCTTGAAGTCTGCAGTAGGCAATTACTGATGCCAGGCATTTTGTGAACACAACTGGGTGCAGTAGATAAGCCAAAGGGCAATGCAGAGAATTGATAATGTGTTGAACCTGCAAGAAATCTGAGGTATCTTCTGCAATCTTGTCTGATTGGGACATGCAGGTATGCCTCCTTGATGTCCAATGTTACCAGCCAAGACTCCTTGCCCAGCATGGGAAGAAGCTGCTGTAATGTGAGCATCTTGAATTTTGGCACGAGTAAAAATGTGTTTAGGATGGATAGGTCCAAAATAGGTCTCCAATATTTGCCCTTCCTTGGTACCAGGAATAGTCTGGAATAAAAACCTTGACCCTGTTCTTGTGCAGGTACCTCTTGAATAGCTTTCATGTCCATGAGATCTGAAATTTGTTTTTGTGCCTCTGCCCTTTGATTGTGTGGCAGGTTTGGCATGCCTCTCATTTTTGGAAGGGTGTGAAAGTGGAATCTGTAGCCTCTGTCTATAATGTCCAGGATCCATTTGTCTTTTGTGACAATATGCCAATTTTTCGAAAATAATGCCAGTTTTCCGCCTAAAGGTGCTGCCATTTGAGCCTTGCTTGGCATGCAAAGGGGAAGTCATTGGTTCTGCTTTCTGAATGGCTGTGAACTATCCTCACCACCTCTTTGTGAAGGTGTTTGCCATTGTCTGCCTCTAAACGATCCTTCAGATTGCCCTCTACCCCTCGGGTGCCTGTATCTACCTCTTTGGGGTCTGTCCATGGATGGAAAGGACCAATTTTTTGAAGGCCAATTTCTACTGAAACGTGGAGGTTGTACCTGTAGGAAAGCTTTCACTGTTTGCATTGATTTTGCCTTTTCCTCTATTTTCTTTAATACCTCCTCAGCTTTAACACCAAACAATACATCTTTTTGCAGAGGTGCATCTAGTAATTTAGCTTTGACATGATCTGGTAAGGTTTGCTCTTTGAGCCAAGCATGTCTACATATGACAGATCCTGTAACAGCAGCTCTACACGAGGCCTCTAAAGCATCAAAACCACATTGCAAGGTATGTTTACCCACTTTTTCTGCACTATGTAACAAATCCTGCAACTCCTTCAAGTCTGGTTGTTCAGGTTGTGACATTTTGTTTTTCAACTGTGATAACAGAAACTGTTGGTACTTTAACATATGGAACTGACAGTTTAATGCTCTCATGGTTAAGGTGGCAGAGGTGTATACCTTTTTCCCCCACGCTTCTAAAGCTCTGGAATCTCTCTGAAGGTAATGGATTTTTAGCAGTGGAGGCCTTAATTCCCTTGGGACCCTGTGAAATAGTTTCTGGGTCAGCCGCATGGCTTTTGTATAGGAATTGGTGTGAATCAGGAACCCGGTAATACCTGTCAGGCTTGACTGGAGCTGGAGGTAAAGAATCTGGGTTAAGGCAGGCCTCCGAATACACATCATCTAGTATGTGTAAGACAGGAGGTATAGCCAGAAGCCTGTGCTGAGAGAGCAAGAGAAAATCCCTAAGCCTTTCCTTGGAGTCAGAGTACTCTTGGCCTTCCCAGTGGAAGTGTGCCATCAAGGTATGTAAGGTTTCCCCAAAAGAGTAATCCTCAGGGGGGGGGGGGGCCCAGAGTGAATGGACTCCTCTGCATCAGAATCTTCAAAAGGGGAGTATGAATGTTCCTGGTCTTAAGAATGTTCTGAAATAATGGAGACCTGGTCCAAGGAAGGGGATTCTTCCTCCACTCTGGGCCTTTTGTCCAGGGGGGGGGGGGGTTGAGAACCCCTGATAAGAGTAATCAAATCCTCAGCCATTTTGAGCATCTGCTTTTTAGGCATGGGGCCTTGAGAGGGGCCCTGTGGAGCTTGTCTTAGTATGCATGGCTGCTTTAGACTTAGTGAAAGCCTTGATGGAAAAAGAAGAGGAAGGCCTTAAGACACCTTAAAAGGTGGCAGGCCTGTCTAAACTCTGAGTTTCACCGCCAAGAGTGGCTTCGGTAGACCACCTGTAGTCGGCTTTGGCGTGGTGTCGGTAGAAGTCGCGGACCTCGTATGTCGGTCCTTATCTTTGCGTCTTTCACTCAAAACTGGAGTCTGAGTATCCGACGACATAATGTAATTAAACTTTTTGCCAAAATAGTGTTGGGCGAACTCCGCCAGACGCTTAATAGTGCGTCGGTTGAATGTAGCACAAAAACGACAGGCCGAGACGTCGTGGTCTGGGCCTAAGCAAGGAATGCAGAGGGAATGAAAATCCTTATGCGGTATTTGCTTCCCACATGAAATGCAATTATTAACTTTGTCTGACATCGGTCTGAGGCAAGAAAAGTTTCCCCAACGGGGTACTTAGTTTTCAAGAAGACTTCGGTTGAAAAATATTCGTAATCTCAGGAGCTGGCCGACCAGCACTTGCGAACTGCTTCTGCTTCCGGCACCGCGCGACAAGAAAGACTGAAGAAAATGGCATCGGCTGGTTCTTTTATACCCCTGTCGCACTGATGTCAGGGAAGAAGCGACGACATCCGACGCCAGACCTAGACTTTGGAATTCGGCCGACCGAGAACTCGCCTGACGGCAGGAGAACCCATCTGTTATGACTGCAGCTGTATGCACGATGAACATCTACACGTCTCCACAAATCTGCAACTCATTTTATTTCTCCAGATTACCTTTAAATGATGACTAGTTAATCAAATGTTTATTTTTCTTTAGAGAATGAGACCCAACTTCCTTTCCCCTCCTCTTGAATGTAGTCATTGCAAACTAATTCGTATGACTAAAGGCCACACAAAACAGAAACCTTCAATCAGTGAACTGGACAAAGACAGCATATGCAGACATACTGCAAGTTCTACAAGGCCATCTAGTGACCACAGGAACTTAAGTGAAAAAAATGTCACCAACACTTAAAAAGTTGAAGATACTTAATGGTTGAAAAATGTGACAAACTTCTACAATTCAAGCAGTGCAAAAAAAGTTGAGCTGACTACAGACAGTAAATAATCTTAAAAGCCATTCAATAGTTCAAGCTATCTTTCCTATACAGAAAATACTTGAATAAGAGATGAAGGGTGGAAGCATTCTGCTTACACATCTCAATGCGAACAAGGACCACCTGCAGAGCAGGATACCTTTGAGTGATAACTGAAAAAAACAAGAGAATGAATATCACACAAGGATAGAGAAAGTGCTAAGATTCCTTGAGAAAAACACCCTAAAGATGCACTAAATTACCTAAACTCAAAGCAGGACTTCACACAAGAAATTTCTTTACCAAAGAAAACAATGAAAAGCCCAAATAAGGCCAAGAGTGGGTACGTACTTGACCTGGATAGTTTACTGCAACAGGCAGCATACTTAACAGTGACATCAGTATTTTGCACTTAATCCATTTATTTATACCCGCTTTAGCATCCAAGTATCACAGCAAAATAAAGACTAGCAATGATTATGCAACCTTCCATTTATGAATACTTTGCCCTTTACATGAAACAGGGGGACAGATTTAAAAGTAGATCTAAATTTGCAGTACTGATGAAAACATTACTCTACCATTTACTAAATATATACAATTATTTCTACCTGCAGATGAACTATAATTTCCTGTAAGTTTTGAATAATTTCTACATTTTCTTTCATTTCCTGGTCTTCCAAAGCTTCAACAACTCTTTCAAGGTTCACTTTCATTCTGTAGAAAAACAGAGATAAAACAAGGTTCAAACTACTGCAAACTAATTTCTAAAAACACACTATACCATGTACAGATGAGGCACATTCAAAGCAGCGTCAGAGAAAACATCAAACCTCAAAATGACAGCTAAGTTAGGTAGTTACCATAAATGTGAATGCTCATATAGCTTCACTGTGGTATAATTAACACTTGTTATTTCCTACCCTGCACAAGTCTATAGCTTGCCTGAATACCACAGACTTGCAGCTTCTTCCATAGTCCAACAGTCATCCTCCAATTAAAAGTTAGAACATCAGTGCTATAAATGTTGTCAGCATGCCCCATCTTTAGGACTTTCTTCCCAGTGTCTGAAGGCACACGCTCCAGAGTAGCCAGAAGCACAACCTGCCCAGACATGTCCCAAAACAGCAACAGGGAAGTATGGAGGAAAACTTAAAGGGGATATAGTTAAGGACAGTGTGGAAAGGATACCCACTCTCACCTTAGAATAGAAAATAAATGAGACAGAAGGGCAGGAATTGGTACTGCAACAGTGAAGTTACTCAAACATCTATGTTTGTGGCAAGTACCTAGCACAGCTGTACTAGGTTTCCATAACTCACTGTTGCAGTAATAACTCTTGGGAAGATTCACAAAACTAAAGAGTTGGGAGGATTTCCAAAACCTGGATCAGATGAAATCAGACCCTAACGCATGGCTAATACCATCCTTTCCCTCGGCCTGGAAGTAGCAAGGGAAGGTATCTGTCAAGTGTGGTTACTGGATTACTAGACTTCAGTAAATGCAGGTAGAGCTGTTCCAATCTCGGAGAAATACTTGCAGAAGGTTAAGTCCAAGGAGCTGCCTCCAAAATGCTGCAAGTGGGGACTCCCCTAAAAAAGGCAGTATTAACAGCTGTTTTCTTAGTGGAGTCTCACGATCTTGTGGGGTGCAAAGTTTAATGCTTTTGGCAGCAGAAAGATGTCATTTGCAATCCATTTTGATATGGTCTTTTGGTTCACGTCTTACTTTCTTTCTTAAAAGGCCGCAAATGAGAAGTTATGTACCTACCATAACGTTCCATGTTAGTTGTCTTCTCTCGCCTTCTTTCTTGCTTGATGGGTTCGGAGCCGATCCTCCCGACTCGCACTTGCTAAGCTCGAGAGTCACTTTTACCAGCTCGAGGCAGCCCCATATCCCATGATGCAAGGCGGTAAGTACCCAGATGTCGTTTGATGACAACAGGCAATAGCACCTAGCATAATAACTTCCAAAAGGAAGAAAGGAGAGAAAAAACCCTGAAGGATGGTAGAAGGACCAGCACTGTATGGTCTTCAGAAGCATACTTTCTTGTAGAAAGAAAGGTCTGTCCAGGCCTGGGGGAAGGAGGGAGGGTCGCAAGAAAGAAGGCGAGAGAAGACAACTAACATGGAACGTTATGGTAGGTACATAACTTCTCAATGTTAAGTTGTCAATCTCGCCTTCATTCTTGCTTGATGGGACCGCGTCCCTAGCACCTCTATCCTGGGTGGCTCAATGGAACAGACTCTTGAGAACTGTAGAGCCAAAACTGGCTCTGTCCATGGAGGCCAAATCCAATTTGTAATGGGAAACAAATGTATGAGGAGTGGCCTAAGTGGCTGCTGCACAAATAGTGTCCAATGGAAGTCTAGCTTGTAAAGCTGTGGAAGTGGCTAAGCTTCTGGTTGAATGTGCTTGAGGTTTTGAGCACAGCTGTTTTCCCGAGCTGATAAATTTCAGAGATGACAGAAGAAAGCCATCTAGACAAGGTTACTTTTGAGACAAGAAGGCCTTTCTTGTTATCAGCATAAGAAACAGACAGTTAATCGGATTTCCTGAATTGTTTTGTTCTGTCCAAATAATATCTAAGTTGGCGGTGGACATCAAGATAATGCAATTTTTGTTCCGATCTGTTTGAATAGTTTTGGAAAAATACAGGAAGGTCAACCGCCTGATTCAAATTAGTCTTTGAGGCGACCTTAGGCAAAAAGGTCGGATTAGTTCTCAATGATACTCTGTCTTTGTGGAAGACTAAATAGCGGGGGCGAACAGATAAAGCATGAAGTTCAGACACCCTCCTAGCCGATGTAATAGCAACCAGGAATAAAGTTTTCCATGAAAGAAATTTCAGGGAACATGAAACAGCTGGCTCGAAGGGAGGAAGAATCAAGGAAGTCAGCACTAAATTTAGGTCCCATTGAGGAGGAGGACTCCTGATTGGAGGTTTCAGGAGAAAAATTCCTTTCAAGAAGGCTCTACAAAGCCTGTGGGACATAATGTTGTGATCTGCAACCCAACATGAAAGTTCGAGATAGCGCCAACTGAACTTTGACCGTGGAAGAAGAGGAGCCCGCGTGAAAAATTTCCGCTAAGAAATCCAAAACTGCTTGTACTGGAGCAGTGAAGGGATCAATATTTTTGGCTTTTGCCCAATAAGAAAAACGTTTCCATTTGCTAGTATAAATCCTCCTAGTAGAGGATTTTAAAGATGCTACTATGATGTCTCTAACAGGATTAGAGATCAGAGGAAGCCTGGCTAAGGAAGGAAGTGGAGCAACCATGCTGTGAGGTTGAGAGAAGGAATAGACCGGTGCAGCTGACCCGATTGGTGAATCAGAAGATCTGGCACTGGGTCCAGATGCCACGGCTGCACCAAGAGGTGACGATGGAGGAACGGGAACCAAATTTGTCAAGGCCAATAAGGGGCAATGAGAATCATTTTGGCTCTCAAAACGGTGGCTTTCTGGATTACTTGTGGGATCAGAGGAAAAGGAGGAAAGGCATAAAGAAGTCCCTGGGGCCAATCCTGGGTCAGAGCGTCTCTGGTGGGATGGCCTGGCAGTGGGAAGAGAGAAGAAGTCTGGGCATTTGCTGTTTTGGGGAGTAGCAAAAAGATCCTAACATGGGCGACCCCATTCTAGAAAAATCTCCTCCACTATAGATTGTTTGAGAGACCACTCGTGAGGCATGAGAATAGCTCTGCTCAATCTGTCCGCTAAAATGTTGGTTTTCCCAGGGATATGCGTTGCTACCAGAAACCGATGAGAGGAGATCGCCCATTGCCAAAGTCTGAGCGCTTCTCGACACAAGGGGTAAGACTTGGTTCCGCCCTGTTTGTTGATATACCATACTACAGACATGTTGTCTGTGTGGACTGCAATTGTCCCCAAGGAAAGAAAGTCATTGAGGGCTTGCAACGTTAAAAGCACTGCTCTCATCTCTAGGACATTTATGTGCAGGTGGTATTCGAATGGTTGCCACGTCCCATGAACCATCCTGCCCTGATAATACCCCCCCACCCGATCAGGGAGGCATCCGTAGTGACAGTGGCTACCGGGGTTGGGGGTACAGAGGGTCTGCCTTGGTGAATCTGGGGAGAAGTAATCCACCAAGTAAGATGATTCTTGCACATCTGTGTCACCAGTATTTGGTGACGCATCGAAGTTGTTGGTAAGACCACTGAGTGAACAACATCCACTGAAGAAGGCGCATATAGAAGCGAGCCAGGGGAAGAAGGGTAATGGCCGCAGCCATAAGGCCCAACACTTTTAGAACCATTCTGGCTTGTACTTTCTTGCAGGCTAGAATGATTCTCACATGACCTTGTATATCTGAGATTCTTTGGTCTGTGAGGGTAGCTGACATCCGAACAGTGTTTTTAAGTTTGCGCCTATGAAAGTAATAGACTGGCAGGGCAACAAGGAGTATTTTCCGTAGTTGATCGAGATGCCCAATTGAGTGCAAAGATTTATTGTGTAATCCCTGGCTTGAAGAAGCTGATGCCTGGTGGTGGCTGAAAGGAGCCAGTCGTCGAGATACGGAAACACCTGGAATCCTTGACGTCTCAGGTGAGCCGTGACCACTGCCACACATTTGGTGAACACTCTGGGGGCTGTAGTGAGACCAAAGGGCAGGGCTCTGAATTGGAAATAAATGGACCCCAGCCGAAAGCGGAGAAACCTTCTGGAGCGTCTGTGAATTTTTATGTGATAGTACGCATCCTGAAGATCTATTGAGCACATCCAGTTGTCCTTCTGTAAGAAGGGCAGAATTGACTGAAGTGTGACCATTCGAATCTTGTCTTTCTCACAGACTTGTTGAGTCTGCTGAGATCCAATATTGGTCTCCAGTCTCCCGCCTTTTGGGGACCAAAAGAATCTTGAATAGATTCCGGGCTCTGAATGATCTGTTGTAACTGGCTGAATGGCTCTTTTTTGCAGAAGTTTTAAAACTTCTAACTCTGCAATTTCCTTTAGACCGGGTGGAACATCTGGAAGGGAATTTGAGTGAGAAAAGGGAGTTTCCTTGAAAGGAATTTTGTAACCCTCGGATATGATCGACTGTACCCATCTGTCTTGAGTTAGGGAAAGCCAGGCTTCTGGGTACAGCGATAGTCTTCCTCCGACTGCCTCCAAGGATGGACAGTCGGGCAACATCTCAGGGATGCTGAAAGGGCTTGTCAGACAGAGGCTCTCTGCTTCCCTGGTTTTGTGGACCCCCTCTGCCTCTAGAGCGGCGTCTGTTATTGTTACCCCCTCTGCCTCTAAGGGTAAATTGACCACGTGAATCCGGCGTAACTCCTTGGGATTTGCGGAACCACATTTTGCCACCCCTTCTGTCCTTTAGGGTAAGGTCTAGAAGGGGTGGAAAAACGGACCCCTACGGCAGAAAGTCTTGCCGTCCTGCTCACACCTGGTCAATGTTTCCTTCACTTGAGGGCCAAACAAAGCTGACCCAAAGGGAGAGTTAGTGAAGGACGCCTTAAAGGGATCTGCAAAATTACAGAGCCGCATCCAGGCTTGGCGTCTAAGAGCCACACCTGTACCTGCGGCCCTACTCGCTCCATCTGCTGCATATGATATCAGTCGCATGGAGGAGTTAATAGAATTAAGGGTTCCTAGCTGCGAAGCAATTTTTTCTTGAGCCCCTGCAGCTGTGGGATCCTGTACTACTTCACCTAGCTACTTAAGGATATCCCTTTGGAGTCTGGTGAAGTGACATAAGTAGTTCAGCGATAGCAAAGGTCGCTGAAGAGAACATCCGCTTACCATACCTATCCATGGTCCTAGAGTCCTTATTAGGAGGATGGACAGGTATGGAAGGATCTGCAAGTTCCTTCTTAGTGGCAGCCGCCACCACCATGGCATCAGCAGGGACACCTTCGTGAGAAATTGCTTGTCAAGGGGCAGTAATAAATTTAGAAGGCCTCCTAGGAACTGGCTCTACAGAGTCAGGAGCAGCCCAAGCCTTTCGAGCGATAACCTGCATAAGGGGGTCGAAAGGCGGAGACACCCAGGAGGTGGAGGGCCGAGATCCAAACGCCTCCAGGTATACAGACTCAGCCTCAGAGGGATTATTGGAGGGCCAGTTTCCCCTCTGTTTAAGGAGTTCTAGGATGTCTGAAAAGGAGGCATCCTCAGAGGGGGATCTTGGGGATCCCTCCGACTCATCTAACTCGGTATCTGAAGTGATAGACTCGGGGGAGTCTACGTGTTTCCTCTTACAGGTCCTCTTGCGAGGAGGATCCCCTGACTGATCAGGAGAATCCTCGGAAGAGGGGGTTCCTCCCAGTGGGGAAACCTGAGGCGGAGGATCTCTGGGTCCGGGAGCAAGAGAGATGGCAGAGATATCGACAGGCACCGCAGAGGGAGGAGCTAAGGGAACAGACTGCTGGCTAAGTCCAGTGGCTAGCACACTCTTCATCAGCTCGAAGGCTCCCCTCCCAGGGAGGTCCGAGAGAACCCGTTCCGAAGAACCAGGAACTCCAGGGCCCACCGGAAGGGAAGGCTCCGAGGCCGATGTCGGGGCCGAGGCTCCAAGGGGAAGAGTGGGGTCGGACAAGGGTCCGATGCCACTCACCCCCTCGGAGGAGACCAGGGAAGCCCGACCACCGAAGCCCTCTAAGGAAGGTCTCGAAGAGGAGATAAGAGTAGAGGCTGAGGGAGCAGAAGGGGGGGTATCTGTCCCTCAGCCAGAGCAGAAACCATTCCCGAAGACTCCAACTCAAAACTCTGAGGTAGAGTCGAAGGAGGAACTGCAAGGGGGTGTGGACTAATAGTCGTCTGCTGAGACGGACTATGTAGCATCTGGGCCAGTGCCTGTGATTTTAATAATCTACTGACCACCCTCTCTAAATCATGGCCAGAAAGCCTGGATGACCTGGATAATCGGCTCCGATGGCTCCGTTCCGAGAGGATAGGAGAGGCCGGAGCCGAAAGTATCGGTTCCAAGGAAGGGGACCTTGACCTCTTCCTCGAAGGAACCATCGGAGCTGACGAAACCATGGATGCTGTCGGAGCAGACAACTTTTCGGCACCGACAGAAGGTCTCGATGTATCGGCTACGGCCGGAGCCGATACAGACATAAAAGTAACGGTGTCGGAGCCGATCGGCGCCAACACCGAAGGCTGAGCCACATGGTGGTCGGAGCCAGTCGGAGCCGACACCGATGTGACTGAACCAGTATAGGCACCGATAGCCATCGGTGCCGAGGGTTTGTTGAAACTAGGATCGGCTCCAGCCGGAGCCGATCTCGACTCAAAGAGTCGGAACTGAGGCCGCAGGCTTAGAGACAGAAGCCTGGGCCTTGGAAGACTTGGAAGTCTTAGTCGGGGCCGACTTAGCCGGAGAGCCCTCCGGCTTAAGAAGGCCCCTCAAAATCAATTTATTTCTCCTTTCCTGCAGGACTCTCTGGCTAAAAGAATGACATATTGCACAGGAGTCCTGCAGGTGGAGAGGTCCCAGGCAGTATAAGCAAGAAGTGTGACCGTCTGTCAGACATCTTCTGACAGCACGAGTCACACTTCTTAAAGCCTGAGACCCTTTCCTTGGACATAGTTGCAGAAAAAAAAAACACAGACACAACACAGCCCAAGAAACAATTATCCCAAAATTAAAGAAATCACTAACCTCTCACATACGCACACACACACCCTAACAAGGGGGGGGGTGGGAGGGGAGAAGGCCTGACTAAAAAAATTAACAAGTGAGGGAAATTCTAGTCAGAAAAGGGACTAAATCTTAACTAAAACTGTTAAATATAAGTTTTAAGTGAAAAAAGGGGCAAAAACAGTAATATATAAATCACTTACCAGGAGCTGGTAAAAGGAGGACCTCATCAGCGAAGCGGCAAACGAGATCTGGGTACTTACCGCCTTGCATCATGGGATATGGGGCTGCCTCGAGCTGGTAAAAGTGACTCTCGAGCTTAGCAAGTGCCGAGTCGGAGCCGAGGATCGGCTCCGAACCCATCAAGCAAGAATGAAGGCGAGATTGACAACTTAACATCAGTTGGTTACATTTTCTGTACGATTTTGTTTTAACCAGACAGAATTGGAGTGTTTTATCTATATACATATATATATATACATATATATATATATATATACATATATATATATACATATATACATATATATATACATATATATATATATATATATATATACATATATATATATACATACATATATATATATACATATATACATATATACATATATACATACATATATATATATATATATATATATATATATATATATATATATATATATATATATATATATATACATACACATATATAAAATGCCCATGAAATGCAAAAATTCCTTCCCCTTTATTTTGAGGTTAAAGAAAAGAAACGGATTAATGACTTGATTAAAAGAAAGCTCTGCCACCGCTTCAGGCACAAAGTTGGGACTGGTAAGAAGTACAACTCTGTCCTTACAGAAGACAGACTGGTTCAATGCCTAGAGTTCTGAAATATGCCTAGCAGGAGTTAAGAATACTAGAAGAATGGTTTCATAAGTAAGCAGTTTTTAAGCTGAAACAGAAGGCTAAGGAGAGAAGGTTTTCTAGCAAGAAATTGAGGTTCCACAGGGTGCTGGTTCTTTTCTGGGTGGTCTTGAATGTAGAATTTCCTTTAAGAAACTTTCATGGATTGATAAAAGATGGGGAGTTCAATGGTAGGTAAGTGGAGATGTTTTAAGGCATGAATTTTGATGGATGCATATAGACAGACTCTTTGTAAAGGTCAGTGAGACAGCCAAGAGCAACAGGCAGCTTGGCTTGCAGTGGCAATTATCCTCTGCTCAAGTATCATTAAGAGAATAAAGATAATTTTGAGATGTAATATTTCCAAGTGCTAGGTGGTCTTGCAATTTGATGACAAATATAATGTCCCTAAAAACAAATATCTGTAAGGTT
The DNA here is from genome assembly GCF_019279795.1 of Protopterus annectens. Lineage (NCBI taxonomy): Eukaryota > Metazoa > Chordata > Ceratodontiformes > Protopteridae > Protopterus > Protopterus annectens. The sequence goes on from NC_056749.1 coordinate 598,768,985, forward strand.
AAGTACCACATTGTACACTCAACAGTTTGTGCGTGATCAAGTGAGGGTATTTCGTGGACCCCTTGCTCTGGGTGAGCCATCTTTAATGGGAACATCTAGGATTTTTGCTCAACTATGGTCAGTAGGGAGACTTAGTGCTCCCTAGGCCACAAAGGAGCAACTATGGTCATCTATGGCCTTGTTCAATCTGATTTTCTGTTGCACGCTGGGAATTCAAGGGTAATGGAAAGAAGGCATACATAAACAGACCTGTTCATTGGAAGGAGGGGGGTCTTGTCCTACATTCTCCCTTCCCTAGAGCCTTTGTTTAATACTTCTTGAGAGGTTTGTTTCGACTCTAAACAAAGGTCTACTTCAAGCACACCCCATTTGTAAACTGTAGGAACACTTCCCACTTGACAAACTACTCAACTGGGTCTAGGCTTGTCCTGCTTAGTGTCTGCAAGATGGTTTTCTCACCCTGGTAAGTACAGGGGAGGGGGAACTCTGATACTTGTGAAAATTCCCAAATCTACATGACCAGCCTGCACAAGTGGTATGAGTGGGCGCCTCCTTATAATGTAGGTATTACATCACAGTGGTAATGTCTATTATTGTGAGAAGGGTACCTAGTTGCCAAGGAGTTTTGAATTCAACTTGTGCTCATTGGAATGCCATCATTTCTTGAACTTTGTGTTCTGGTGGAATTTGCTTTTACAACTGCCATGGGCATTCATCTTCCCTGAATGGGACCCATAGGCCAGGTCTGAAGCATCCACTTTAAGGACCTTAGAGCCCATTCTCAACAGGAAAGGGTCTCCTTTCTTGATTGTAAATGCTTCTAACCACTACTGGTGTTCAATCTTAATGCAGTGAGGAGGAGAATGGAGGGCTGGCAAAGAATGTTGATGCTAGCACAACAGCTTTTTAGGTATAGAACAGTTGTACAAGTTGGACTTACCATAAGAGTAGATTTTCAAATTATCAGTGCTGTAGTAGCCTTAGATACATGCAATTACAACCTGCAAAGAATACAACGGGGACAGCTTTCAAAGCTTCAGGGCACTTTCCATTTGCCAAAACTGTCAAGTGGCTTGAGCAGAGATGAAAGACGCATGTTGGTGTGAAGCTCTTCAGAACTTTCATGCCAGCAGACAGAGGGAGGCTGAGGGCAGAAAAGGCAATGCTAGGAAGAAGAATGTGTACAGCCTGACAAAAAGTACAGTTTTGTACCTACCATAAATGTAGATGTTCGAAGATCCACATTGCTGCAGTCCTAACACTTGGGTAGTCCGCTGTCCCAGTCGGCCCGAATACCAAAGTATATTGACGCCGGTCAAGGCGCATTAGTCTGACGTCAGGACGCAAGGGTACAAACGCGCACGCCCGGCGCCATATCCTCAGTCTTTTCTTGCCCCAGATGTCAGAAGACCCTAAAAAGATAAGGCTAAAACCAAAAAACACCACACACTCCTGCACCAAATATATATACAATATATACAAATTTACAAGAGTATAACCACACCCACACAACCACCCCTAAACACAGAGGGAAGGAGGGAGGGTAATTGACTGCAGCAATGTGGATCTTGAACATCTACATTTATGGTAGGTACAAAACTGTACTATGTTCTTCATACCACATTGCTGCAGTCCTAACACTTGGGTAGAATCCCAAAGCAGAGGTAAGGGAGGCTGGCAAATCATAAGGAAGCAGGAGCTGACAACATGCCCTGCAAAATAGCCGTGGCAAAACCAGCCCTAGATTTAGAGTAGAGAGGAAGGTGGTAATGCTTAGAGAAAGTATGCACTGAACTCCAAGAAGCTGCCTCCAAAATATCCTTAGTTGCCACCCCCCTTAGAAATGCTGTTGAAGTGGCAGTAGCCCTAGTGGAATGAGGCCTAATCCCAGCTGGAATCTCCTTGCCATGATGGGAATAACAAAATGCAATGCAAAACCCAATCCACTTAGAAATAGTTTGTTTTGACACAGGCTTGCCCTGAGAACTCAAAGCAAAAGAAACAAACAACTGCTGAGACTGCCTAAAATCCTCAGTCCTGCTTAAATAATAACGCAACTGCCTGTGTACATCTAAAGTGTGCAAAATCTTTTCCCCTTATTTTGGGGATCTGCATAAAAAGTAGGCAAATGAATAGTTTGGTTTAAAGCCACACTAGAAACCACTTTAGGCATAAAGGAAGGATTAGTACGTAAAGATACCCTATCCTTATGAAAAATCAGGAAAGGCTCAACCGCCATAAGGGCCTGCAATTCAGACACCCTTCTTGCAGATGTAATGGCTAACAAAAAGCAGTCTTCCATGACAAATATTTCAATTCAGCAGTAGCTGCAGGCTCAAAAGGTTGTAGAGTGAGTTTCTCCAACACAAAATTGAGGTCCCAAGCAGGAGTAGGAGCTCTACGTGGGGTCTTATATTCTTTGCCCTCTAAGAAATTGCTTGAACAAAGGATGAGAAAACAACGGTGGGTCACAATCATAGTGAGCTGAAATTGCTGCAGCATGAATCTTAATGGAAGAGAAAGACAAACCTTTGTCCAATAACTCAGTAAGATATTGAAGAGCCACACTCAAATTTGGCTCAGAAACATCCAAATCCTTTGCTGCACACCAAAATAAAAATCTCTTCCATTTTCCCATGCACACTTTCCTTGTACTAGGCCTTCTGGCTTCCATAATCACATTCAAAACTTGTTGAGGAAGCTGAGACCTGCTATGGTTCAAAACAGAATATGCCAAGCTGTTAGATGAAGAGAGTGAAGCTTGACATTGAGCAGATGCCCGTCCTTCTGAGACAATAGGTGTGGAATCAAAGGTAAGGGCCATGGAGGCTTCCTTACCAGACTCCTCAGCAATGGGTACCAGTGCTGCCGAGGCCAATCTGGAGCTATTAAAATCATCCTTGGCTTGTCTTGTCTGACCTTTAGAAGTACCTTTGGGAGGAGAGGCAGAGGTGGAAAGGCATACACATGAAGATTTTTCCAACTGAAAGAAAGAGCATCCACTTTCCAGGCTGTGTGATGAAACCTTTTCGCAAAACTTTGGCAGCTGGTGGTTTAGTGGAGAAGCGAACAGATCTATGTCTGGGTTCCCCATGACACTGTCAATGTCTGAAATACATGAAGATCCAGTTTCCACTCGTGGGGATCCATGATTTGCCTGCTTAACACATCTGCTAAGGAGTTCTGTGCTCCTGGCAGAAACCTTGCTTGAAGATTCAGCTGCAAGCTTAACGCAGTCTCCCACAAAATCATTGCTTGCCTGCATAGAGGATAAGAATGTGTTCCCCTTGTTTGTTGATGTACCACATGACAGTTGTGTTGTCTGTTAGAATCAACACCTGCCCTGGAAGAAGTAAATCCTTGAAAGCCAGTAATGCAAACTGGACTGCTAACATCTCCTTCATGTTGATATGTAGATGCTGCAGTCTGGCAGGCCACTTGTCTTGTATCCACTTTCCATTCAGATGAGCCTCCCAAGCTGTGTCTGAGGCATCTGTCGTTAGAATCTGACTCGCCTCTGGCCGGGTCACAGAGAGTCCCTTGTTTAGGTGACATTCCTGAGCCCACCACAGAAATTCCTTTTGAATGCAAGGTATTATTTGAATGACAGTGTCCAAATCCTGGCAGTGCTGTGTCCATACATTTTGAGATACCATTGTAGCTTCCTCATATGCAGTTTGGCATTGGGAAGTACCAGAATACAAGATGCCATGAACCCTAAGGCTTGAAGGACTGTCCTTGCAGTCAGCCCGGACTGATGAGATAGTTGATGGAAGTAAAGAGAAAGATTCTTTTGTTTGTCCGGGGTTAAAAAGGCCATCTGGGTTGCTGTATTCAGTCTCACACCCAGAAAGCACATGTCTTGAGAGGGTACTAGACTGGACTTTATTTCGTTCACAGAATACCCTAGGCATCTTAGCACTGCTATCACATATTCCAAATGCTGAAAAGAACGTCCCTTCCTTGAGCCAGAATCAGGCAATCGCCCAAATAAGGATAGATTTGTATTCCTTTAGCCTGAAGAAAGCTATCACTGGAGCCAGAACCTTTGTGAATACTCTGGGCAGTAGATAAGCCAAAGGGCAATGCAGAGAACTGATAATGAGAATTCCAGCTCGAAAACGCAGATACTTCCTGCAAATTAGTCTGATAGGAACATGAAGGTAAGCTTCCTTGAGATCCAAAGTTACCATCCAGTGATCTTTGCCCAGCAGAGGGTAAAAGCTGTTGTAACGTCAACATTTTGAACTTGGGAATGTCCAGATAAGTGTTGAGGATAGACAGATCCAAAATTGGTCTCCACGTGTTCCCCTTTTTGGTACTAGGAACAGGCGAGAATAAAATCCTAGGCCCCTTTCTGGCACAGGAACCGGCTGAATGGCCCCTATTTGGAGCAACAGAGAAATTTGCTTGTGAGCCTCTTTCCTTTGCTGAGGAGGAATGTCTGGCATGCCTTTGAAAGGAGGCAAGGTATGGAAATAAAACCTGTAACCGTGGTGAATGATATCCAATACCCATCTGTCTTGGGTAATTAAACTCCAGTTTTCTTTGAAAAGTGCCAACCTTCCTCCCAAAGGTGCTGCCAGACGAGCAAGATTCTGGCAGCAGAAAAGGCAGGTCATTGTGTCTGTTTACGAAAGGACTGACCCCTGCCCTCACCAGAAGACTGAGCAGGTGAACTCCCTGTTCTAGGCCTAAAAGAACCTTGAGCTCTGCCTCTACCACGTCTAGACCTACCCCTAGACTGGGAATCATAAGCAGGATATGTCCACCCCTTGGTAGGCCAATTTCTACTAAACTTCGGAGGCTGAACCTGCAAAAAATCTTTAACAGTCTGCATAGACTTATCCTTGTCTTCCATTTTCTTTAGAACTGCTTCCACAGGCGAACCAAACAACACATCAGATTGTAAAGGAGCATCTAGAATCCTTGTTTTCACATGCTCAGCTAAATTCTGATCCCTCAACCAGGCGTGCCTGCGAAGAACCGAACCAGTGGCAGCCACCCTCGAAGAGGCCTGCACAGCATCAAAACCACATTGCAAAGAATGCTTACCCAGCTGTTCAGAAACATGAACTAAATCCTGCAACTCTTTACACTCAATACCTTCCGCCAAAGCATCTACCTTAGACTTTAATTGTGAAAGGAGATAATTTTGGTATTTCAACATGTGAAACTGGCAATTCAAAGCTCTCATGGCCAAAGTGGAAGTATACACTTTCTTTCCCCATCTATCCAAAGCCCTAGCCTCTTTATCTGGAGGAACAGGATTTTTAACAACAGAAGCCTTAACACCTTTAGGCCCCTGTGAAACAGTTTCTGGGTCTGCCCTAGGACTCTTAAAAAGATACTTATGAGCTTCAGGCACCCTATAATATCTATCCGTTTAACTGGAGCAGGAGGCAAGAGTCAGGGTTCAGAGAAGCCTCTGAAAAACATCCTCTACCACATCTAGAACAGGAGGTATAGCTAAAGGCCTATGCTGGGGTAGAAACAAAATTCCCTAAGCCTTTTCCTGGAATCAGAGAAATCCTGACCTTCCCATTTAAAATGCTCCTCATGGAATGAAGAGTCTCTGAAAATGAAAAATCCTCAAGGAGACGCAGAAGGAGTCGAATCATGTACATCACAATCAGAGTAAGGGAATACTCCTGCAAGTCTTCAGCCAAGACTCAGAAGCATCCGAACACTGCTCAAAACTCCCAGCTCAGGTTCCACCCTAGGCCTCTTATCAGGAGGGGGCATAGAACCTCTAATCATTGTAATCAAATCTTCTGCCATCTTAAGCATATGCTTCTTAGGTACAGACCCTGAAGAACTAGGGGAAACTCCTGAAACAAAACCTGGCCTGCCCCTGGGAGAAGCCTTGGAAACAGCAGGGGAGGGCCTAACCACCTTAGGAAGGGAGGGAAGAAGAGCTACCTGAGAAGCCCCTTCCGCCTGGCCTACCTCCAGAGAGGTCACATCTTGCAGTAATAAAGTCTCTCCCTGGGATTCCAAAGAAATTTCTGGCTGAACCCCTGGCTCCACCGAGCCCTCTAAAGAACCGACGTCCAGGACGGACGGTTCTTCCAGCCTAGGCTTTGCTGTTTTGTCCTTGCGCTTTTTTGACGAAGCGGGCGTTGGAGCATCCGACGGCATTTTATAATTACACCGCTTCCCAAAAACTAACCTGGCACAATCTAATCTTTTCTTTATAGTGCGTTTGTTAAATCTAGCACAAGAGCGACAGCCAACACCGTCGTGCTCAGGCCCTAAGCAAGGTATACACAAGGTATGGTAATCCCTATGAGGTATCTGTTTCCCACAAGAAATACAGTTATTCACTTTTTCTGACATCCGGTAAAATACTGAGGCAAGAAAAAACCAAAATAATCCCCAACGGGGTACTTAGCCAACTTGGATTCGGTCTGAAACTCCGACTTCAAAAAATCTCAGAACGCCAACCTGCACTTGCAAAACTGCTTCTGCATCGGACCATGCGGCAAAAAAGACTGAGGATATGACGTCGGTCATGCGCATTTGTACCCTGACGTCCTGACGTCAGACTAATGCGCCTTGACCGACGTCAGCCATATACTTTGGTATTCGGGCCGACTGGGACAGCGGACTACCCAAGTGTTAGGACTGCAGCAATGTGGTATGAAGAACATCAGCAGCTACTGCAGCAGTGGTCATTCAAACATTGGTTACTTTAAGTAAAACAAAATGTACTATGTTCATACTGATCAATGCTGCAGAAGCCTTAGCTATATATGGGCAGATTACCTTAGCCAACTACATTTGGGTGGTGGAAGGAAGCAAGTCCAGGAGCCCCTGGAGAAAGGCCCTACTAAAACTTGATCTGGACCTACAGAGAAAATAAAAGACAGTTTATATTGTTTTGTAAAAGTATGTACACAGGAACAATTAACAACTTCTAGAATACTTTTAGATTCCAACCCTTTCCAATAAGCCATAGATGTAGCCAAATCCCCTGGGTCAGTGGGCCTTGACCCTGCCTGCAATAGATTTCTTATGGTTAGTATAACAAACTAATAGTCTTAACTATTTGGAAATAGTCTGTTTTAACACAGATTGTTCTCTCTTCTTACCTTCAAAAGAAATGAAGTAATCTGTAGATCTGAAAGATTTAGTCCTGTCAAGATAGGACATCCAAAATATGGAGCATCCTTTCTCCCTCATTTTAGCTTCAGGAAAGAAAGCAAGGAGATGAATAGTTTGGCTTAAAGTAACATTGGATACCACTTTAGGCATAAAAGAAAGATTAGTTCTCAAAGAAACCCTGTCCCTGTGGAATATGAGATACGGTTGATGTACCACAAGAGCTTGCAACTAGATAACCTACTTGCAGAGGGAAGGGCAATAAGATTAGCAGCTAATACTAGAATACTTGGGTAAACCCCTTTCCAAAAGGCTTTAAAGTAGCCACAGCTCTGGTAGAGAGCTTTGACCTTGAAAGGAAGGATCTTTCCAGGATGAGAAAGAAACTGGACTGCATAATATAGAAACTGGCACCCATCTCGGACAATACTAGCCCCTTTTCTTAGTGGCACAGCAAGGATGGGATGAAGGGGAGAAGCAGCTTCAAGTGCAAAGTGTTAGGGGGAAATGAGCCAGATCCTGATCATTCTACATTCAATCCAACAAAAACACCAGTACTGCATTTGAGGTAAGAACTAAAGTACTGTAAGAGCTCATTATGCAGGGCAACCTACAGCAGTTTGCAATAAAGAATTTTTGCTTCTCGAGTCCAAGAACAGCTTTTTTTGTGGCGGCAAGGGGCTGCTAGTTACACTTCTGCCTTTTCTTACCATCTCAGCAAATGAAAAGTTGATTAGAAGTCCTTTGTTCTCTCAGGACAGTGCTAGCCTGTGAATATCCACAGTATGCAGCATTCTTTTCTCAAAAAATGTATTTGATTTTACATATTAATTACCAAACTATTTACAGATGCAACTAAACTGAACTATACAAAATTTCCATAAAAAATTATACAAATAGTTAATATTTCTCTAGTAAGATAAACAATTTCTGTCAAGCAATTATCCAATGTGTTGTATTACTAGTTTTCATTTTTATGGCAGAAAAGTCCTTATTACAGACTGATGTAGCTAAATGAATAAAATCACTGTTAAGAGAGACAGTAGACTTAGTTTTCCAGGTATTCATAATGACTTCCCTTGCTGTCGCTAGGAGTACGCAGTATTCTCCCCCTTATTTGTGGTTCAGGAAAGAATACAGAGATGAATAGACTGATTTAAGGGAAATTCTGATACCACCTTTGACATGAAGAAAGGGGTTGTTTCTTAACATCCAATCCTAACGAAAGGCTCAATTACCACCATAGCTTACAACTTGGATATTCTCCCAGCCGAAGTCAAAGTAGTGAACAATGCTGTTTTCCGTTGTCAAGAACACTAAATTAGCCTGATGAATTAGTTCAAAAGGAAAACAGAAAAGATTTTCCTAATGCAAAGTTAAGATGCCAAGGAGGAGGTAGTTACCAGTTTTCTAGGATGGCGAATGTGAAAGTACCCTTTCAAAATTTTTTTTTACCAGAAATAAAGATGAAATGAGGAGAAAAGGGGTAGACAAACAGCTAAACACGGAGTAAAAAGGCTATACTGTGAAAATCCCATACATATATTTAACCAGAGGAGCTTCAAGAGTCTTAGTTCTTTTTATAGCACCAACCAGAAATTCTTATTCACTTAGACAAAGATTTTTCTAGTACAGGTTTCTTAGCTTCCTTTAATACCTGTTGCATGTCCTCACAAAAAGGTGCCTGACAGGGATCAAAACTATCACTCAGAATACCAGATGAATTGGTAGGCTAGTGCGAATCAGATATCCCTTTGTCCTATGTAAATAAGTCTATCCGGCAATAAAGTCTGAGGTAAGGTTCTAAGAAGAACACAGGGAGGTTAACAGACTTATTACAAATGAATTTTGAGACCACTTTCAGCATGAAAGAAGGGTTGGTGTGTAACAACCTTATCCTGCAGATCAGCTAAGGTTGCCCCCATCATGTAAGACTGCAGTTCAGAGACTCAATTTGCAGGTGTCAGAGCAACAAAACAATTTTCCACATCAAGAACTAAGCAGCTTGTTCAAACGGTGGTAAGGTCAGTTTTTTAAGAATACAGCTGAGATCCCAAGGAAGAAAAATTTGCTCTTTCCGTCAATTGTTTTCCAAAAGAGAAGGGGAAATCCACTGGCAGACAAGGCCTTTAAATGCACCTTAATGGATGCATATAAACTATCCTGAAGCAGCACAAAGAAATGTTTCAGGACCAGATGGATGTTAACTTAACTGGATCCTCTGTTCCCATTTAAGCAAAACTTAGCGTATAATCCATTAGTAAAACCAAAGTTATGTACTTACCTGAACGAAAAATATGGGTTAACGTTCTCCATCTGGTTCAATCTGCACGTTATCGGATCAGACACTGATGAGATGCCAACCAATTCAAGATTTCAGCTCACCAGACTCCATTCTCCCCTATGCACAACCCCATCAGTTTGCTCTCTCCATCTAACTTTATTTAAGGCACCAACTAACTGAGGAGAAGCTAAACTCCAACAGTAAAGGATAAATAACCTCTCCCACTCTATCATCCTGTGACAAAAGACTTGCAACCCGGTGGCAGGTGGGGTGGTTTGAACCAGATGAAGGCAGACAACACAGATCTGTTGCTATTACTACAGAACTTTTGTAGCCATTGTCTTTTCCCTCTGGTTTCACCACACGGGACAGAGTTCCCCAACCACACAGCACACCTGGGAGGTTCTAAGGAAGGATATTGTTCAATACAGTGCAATTAAATGCAGCTCAGGACCATAGATTAAATTTCCAGCTTGTAGCGAGACACAAATGATTAAGGACTTACCCAAACATCAGCACACACATCTAAAGCAGCTCTGGAGAAAAAAATCAATGGAAGTAGCCATAGCTCTCATGGCGTAACATTTTGGCTTGCAAAGCAAGATCTTCCATCTCAAAGTATACATGTAGGAAATAAAGTAATAGCCACTTAAATAGCTTCATTTCAGAAACAGGTTTACCCAATCTAAACTATGAAAAGTAAATGAACTGGTCAGACTTCCTAAAAGACTTAGACAATTGAGATTCTATCTGGACAGGACTATGTACATCTAGACAATGTAGCAAGTATTCGTCCTTGTAGGAAAAAAAAGCTGGAAGGTGCCCAGACTGGTTCAGGTTATTTGCAGTATCCACCTTTGAAAGAAAAAGGGTCTATGTGAAAAGACAACGCCTCTTTATGGAAAAAGATATCTGGGGGCACAGCAGAAAAAACAAGCAATTTGGAAACCCATCTGTCAGAAGTCACAGCAACCGGGGCAATGTCTTCCCAGACAAAAGCTTGGAATCTAAGGTAGCATAAGATTGAAAATGAAGGCCTGCATGGACCTGCAGCAGAATGGGTAAATCCCAAGATGGCAAAGGGTCTGAACAGTAGGGTGCAATATAAAAAAATGCATTTGAGACTAGATTTACAGATATTTAAGGCAGTCAAAGGTACATTATCCCTGCCAACATGACAATTAGATATGGCTCTGAATTGCACCTTAACTGTAAAATAACTGCAGCTTGCATTAAGCAAATTGGCATGAAAATAGAGGACTACCTCCAAGGTAGTTGGAAAAGGGGTGCAAGCCCTGAGAAATCAGCCCAGAAAGCAAAATGATTCCACTTACTAGCATACACCTTCCAAGTAGATTATCTGGTAAGAGGGCATGATATGTACAATGCTGTTAGAAAGCTTGGGATTTCCGGCAATGAAAATAACTGAAAACAGAGGTTATGTACTTACCATAACTTGGTATCTGTGATGTCGACTTTCATTCTTCCTCATGAGTGGGTCTAGGATACAATCCTCAAATCCGACTCAGCCATTTACACAAGACTTTGGATCCAATTCTCAAGCTTCACTCTGTCCATAATGCTCTACTCTATTCTCTAGCTCCTCAGATAGAATTGGCTGCCTAAGTGCTCATCTAACATAGAAATATGTCAGATAAGAGTAAATGGTATCAGGGTAAAAACAGAAATCATAAAGGTTGCAATGTCATCTGAGAGATGCTTCAAGGAGTCATAGGGCCAGGGGATAGCTGGGAAAGAAGGTGAGGAAGAATGAAAATAGACAACACAGATACCAAGTTATGGTAAGTTCAAAAAGTTCAGTTGTTTACTCTTACCATAAATGTAGATGTTTGAGTGTATTCACTGTTGCAGTCATTACATTTGTGTTATCTGCCTGCAGGTAAGCCTTCGGCCGGCCTGAATATCAAAGTCTTGGATCTTACATCAGATGCTGACTCTTCTTCCATAATGTCAGTGACTCAGGGGTATAAAGCAGGCTGCAGATGCCATTACATCACATTTTCTTGCCCCAGATGTCAGGATAATGGAAATATATAATAAT
>NC_056749.1:598780934-598832543 GCF_019279795.1 Protopterus annectens
AGAAGATTGCTTGCGTCATTTTTGATTTTCAGTCGTCGTGTGTCGCTTAGTAGGGGCTTGCTCCCTTTGTTACACTAAAACAAAGCATTCACTGATTTTTTAAGCCATTAAAAAAATTGAAAGAAATGACTGGAGTGGCTTTTGTGGGAGTGACCTACCTGTGGGCGTGGTTCAAATAGGGGTGTTCCTTGAGAATGGCATGGGTGGGGCTTAAGGGGCACCAGAGCACTACTTCGCCTAGGGCGCCATTTCAGCTAAGGCCGGCCCTGCCTGGGGGAAGGAGATTATATGGATGTACCCAGGCCACCATCATCGACTTCTAGCTCCATTTCTTTTTATTCCCAATTATCCCAATGGTTGAGAAAGTACAGTTGTGTATACCTACCATAAATGTAGATGTTCGGGTGTCTTCACTGTTGCAGTTATAACTGTGGGGTACTCCTGCCGGCAGGCAGCCCGAAGTCGGCCAGAATATCAAAGTCTGGGTCTGGCGTCGACTGTATCAGCAAGCATCCTGACGTCAGAACGTATGGGTATAAAGCTGACAGCCGACGCCATCTTCTCCAGCCTTTCTTGCCCCTGATGCCAGAAGCCCCCATAAAACAAAAAGGTGTCCCAAGGGAAACACAAATACACCAGAAAGGTAGTGGAAAAGAAACAAGAGATGTCTGGAGGGAGGGAAACACCGACTGCAACAGTGAAGACACTCTAACATCTACATTTATGGTAGGTATACACAACTGTACTATGTTCTTCGTGTTTCACTGTTGCAGTCATAACTGTAGGGTAGAATCCCAAAGCTGAGAACACGGGAGGAGGTTATGAAGAAGGAGCAGCTAGAAGACCCTGCAAAACAGCAGAGGCAAAGCCTGCCCTAGACTTAGAGTACAAAGGAAGGTTATAGTGCTTGGAAAAGGTATGCACAGAGCTCCAAGTGGCAGCCTCCAGAATGTCCTTAGTAGGAACTCCTCTGAGGAAGGCTGTTGAAGTGGCAGCTGCTCTAGTAGAATGAGTCCTGACAGAACCTGGAATCTGTTTTCCATAAAGAGAGTAACAATATCTTATTCCATGAGCAATCCATTTGGAAATAGTTTGCTTAGAAATAGCTTTACCTAGAGAACTGGAAGCAAATGAGATAAGCAATTGATCTGATTTTCTGAAATCTTTAGTTTTGTCCAGGTAAAAACGTAGTTGCCTGTGTACGTCTAATGAATGCAAAATCCTTTCCCCCTTATTTTGGGGTTTTGGGAAAAAGGCAGGAAGGTGAATAGTCTGATTTAGAGCCATTCTAGAAACTACCTTAGGCATAAAAGTAGGATTGGTCCTCAAGGAAACTCTGTCCTGATGAAAGATGAGGTATGGTTCCACGGCCATGAGGGCTTGCAACTCAGATACCCTTCTGGCAGAAGTCAAGGCCAACAAGATAGCTGTCTTCCAGGATAAGAACTTAATATCTGCAGAGGCAGCAGGCTCAAAAAGAGGCAAAGTAAGCTTTTCCAAGACATAGTTGAGATCCCAAGGAGGGACAGGAGGAGATCTAGGAGGTCTTAAATTCTTAGCTCCTCTCAGAAACTGTCTAACCAGCTGGTGAGAAAAAATGGGAGGATCACAATTGAAATGAGCCGAAATAGCAGAAGCATGAATTTTAATGGAAGAAAAGGAAAGACCTTTAATCAAAAGGTCTGAGAGAGAAAGTAAAATAGAGGAGATATCAGGTAAGAAAGGATCCGTACCACGATCCTGCATCCAAATACAAAATCTCTTCCATTTAGAAGCATAAGATTTCCTTGTACTAGGACGCCTAGCTTCCAAAAGAATATCCAAAACATGTTTAGGAAGAGAAGGAATCAATTGCCTTTGATGAGCTGAGCTGCCAGGTAGAGAGACTTGATTTGAGAGTGAAATACCGGACCCTGATGCTGGGACAGTAGAGAATGGGTCAGAGGAAGACTCCAAGGGGGTTCCAAGCAAAGGTGCAGTAGAGTTGGATACCAAAACTGACGAGGCCAATTTGGAGCTACCAAAATAATCAGTCTGGGTTTGTCCAGCTTTATCTTTAGCAATACCCGAGGCAGAAGAGGAAGAGGAGGGAAGGCATATCCCGAAAGATTCCTCCAGCTGAAGGACAGGGCATCCACTTTCCAAGCTGTCTTGTGGAAGGACCTGGTGCAAAAGAGGCAACTGATGGTTGAGATGGGACGCAAACAGATCTGAGGACAGGCCCAAACTGCAGTTATCTTGCTGAATAAGTTGGGGTCCAACATCCATTCGTGAGGATACAAAATGTTTCTGCTTAAGCTGTCTGCTAAGAGATTTTGATTTCCTGGAATGAACTGTGCCTGAAGATCCAGATTCAAATTTAGGGCTGTGTCCCATAAAGTCATGGCAAGTCTGCAAAGGGGGTAAGAGTGAGAGCCCCCTTGCTTGTTTATGTACCACATGACTGTGGTATTGTCTGTTTGAATTAGCAGAGGTCCTGGCTTCAAAAGAGTCTGGAAGGCTAGAAGAGCATTTTGGACTGCCAACATTTCTTTCAAGTTGATGTGCCATAGAAGGTGTTTGTTTGCCCAAAAGCTCTGTTGGCACTTGTCTAGAAAATGAGCTCCCCAAGCATAATCCGAGGCATCCGTGGTTATGATCTGAGTAGGTTGAGGAAGACGAAAGTGCTTCCCTTCATTCAAAACACATGCCCTGGACCACCAAAGGAATTCCTTCTGGAGGCAGGGAATCAGTGGAATCATTGTATCCAGACTGTGGCAATGCTGAGACCATACACTCTTTAGGTACCATTGAAGTTTCCTCATGTGAAGCCTCGCATTTGGAATCAACAGGATGCAAGAGGCCATGTAGCCCAAAGCCTGCAGGAATTTCCTTGCAGTGAGCTGAGTCAAGGTTGCCAAGGTCTTGAAGATTGAAGCCAGCTGTAACTGTTTTTCTGGAGTAAGGAAGGCCATCTGTAAATGTGTCTAGAAGAGCTCCCAAAAAGATCATTCGTTGAGAAGAAATCAAATGTGACTTTTTTGTGTTCACTGAGAATCCCAGTAGTAGGAGAAGACGTTGAACAAAATGCAGGTGTTCAAGTAAAAGGTCTTTGCTGTCTGCCTGAATTAGACAGTCGTCCAGATAGGGGTAAATCTGAATCCCCTGAAGTCTGCAGTAAGCTACTACTGGAGCCAGGCATTTGGTAAAAACTCTGGGCGCAGTAGATAAGCCAAATGGCAGTACAGAGAATTGGAAGCGTCTCGAGCCTGCCTTGAATCTGAGGCACTTTCTGCATTGTTGCCTTATGGGGACGTGTAAGTAAAGCCTCTTTTAAGTCCAATGTTACCATCCAAGCATCTTGTGAGAGCATTGGGAGAAGTTGTTGAAGAGTAAGCATCTTGAATTTTGGAATTTCCAAAAAGGTGTTTAATATTGAGAGGTCCAGAATAGGTCTCCAGGAGTTTTGTTTTCTTGGGACCAGAAAAAGTCTTGAATAAAAACCTTTCCCCACCTCTAGAGGTGGAACAGGTTCTATGGCTCTTAGGGCTAATAAAGCATCCACTTGATTTAAGGCCTCTGCCATTGATGTTTTGGCAGATCTGGCCAGCCGGAAGGCCGTGGCAGAGCGTGAAAGTGGAATCTGTAGCCTTTCAAAATCACGTCTAACACCCATTTGTCCTGGGTAATGCGAGTCCAATTTTTGTAAAAAAGAGAAAGTTTTCCTCCGAGAGGGGCATCCAGGGAAGGAGGACCTGTAGCCCAACAGAGGGAGTCATTGGGTCTGCTTTCTTTGGGTTTGAGGTCTGTCTTCTCCCCTTCTAGGTGAAGAAGCAGTCCACTGTCTAGATCAGTAAGAGGCCTGAGCCTGCGCCCGACCTCTGGAGTGTCTGTATCTTCCCCTTTGAGGCCTGTCATTAGTGGGAAAAGACCAATTTTTGGAGGGCCAATTTCTAGAAAATCTAGGAGGCTGTACTTGCAAAAAATCTTTTACAGTCTGCATAGACTTGGCTTTTTCTTCCATCTTTTTAATAACCTCCTCAGCCTTGGATCCAAATAAGACATCATGCTGAACAGGGGCATCTAGTAATTTAGCCTAAACTTGTTCAGGTAAATTCTGCTCACGAAGCCAAGCATGTCTCCTGATAACAGTACCAGAGGCAGCAGCCCTGCAGGAAGCCTCTAAGGCATCAAAACCACAATGTAAACTAAGATTGCTAACTTGTTCAGTTGCATGCAACACATCCTGTAATTCCTTGTCCTCAGCACATGCAGGAAAGGTAGAAAGCCTTTGTTTTAAAACAGATAAAAGAAACTGTTGATACTTAAACATGTGAAACTGGCAATTTAAAGCTCTAATAGAAAGGGTAGCTGAAGTATAAACCTTTTTGCCCCACCTGTCCAGGGCAAGGGAATCCTTTTCAGAGGGGATAGGATTCTTAGAGGAGGCGGCCTTAGCAGCCTTGGAACCCTGCAAAATAGTTTCAGGATCAGCAGAAGGGTTCTTAAATAAGAATTGATGGGAATCAGGGACCCTGTAAAATCTATCAGGCTTAGAAGGAGCAGGCGGCATGGAATCAGGATTCAAGTTAGCTTCAGAAAAGGCATCATCCACAATGTCAAGTACAGGAGGAATAGCTAAAGGCCTGTGTTGAGGGAGAAGAAGAAATTCCCCAAGTCTCTTTTTGGAAGCAGAATAATCCTGACCTTCCCAATGAAAATGCTCCCTCATCTCATGCAAGGTTTCCCCAAAAGAGAAATCTTCAGGGGGAGAGGCAGAGGGAACAGAATCCTCTGCATCAGAATCCTCATAAGGAGGAAAAGAGTAATCCTGATCAGAGGAAGAAACTGAAGATACTGAAGCCTGATCAAAGGAATCATAAGGGATATCCTGTCTAGGCCTTCTCAGGAGGGTGAGATCCCCTAATCATAGTTAATAAATCCTCAGCCATCCGAAGTAATTGCTTCTTAGTCTTAGGAGCTGAATCCGAAGAAGCTTGAGCAGAAAGTCTGGATTTAACATGAGTCTTTGACTTGGCCTTTGTCTTTGTGGAAATAGTAATATGTGAAGGCCTGAAGACCCCCTCAGAAGCCCGTACCTGCACAGCGGTTCAGGACCCATCTGAAGGAGCGACCTCCGAAGGTCCTGCAGCAGACAAATTACTAGGCCTAGATGGCTCCCCATGGGAGTCCGTGTCGGCCATCGGTTCTGAAGTGGCGGACGACAGGGGCTGCAAAAGCGCCTCACTGACGATCGCCGAACCCGAAGCTGGCTCCGGCTGCAAAGTATCCTGTTTGGACCTCGGAGGCCTGTCCTTGTCTTTGCGTTTCTTCTGTATTCCGGTAGTCGGTAAAGTATCCGACGTCATCCTAAAATTCAATAGTCTACCGGTAATTCAAGGCCCAATCGTACCTACGCTTGATAGTGCGAGAATTAAACCTGGCACAGAACCGACAGCAAGAAACGTCGTGGTCAGGGCCTAAAGCAAGGTAGACAGTAAGAGTGGAAATCTTTATGAGGTATTTGTTTTCCACACGATACACAATTATTAACTTTTTCTGACATCGGAGGATCAAGAAAAAGGTTTCCCCAACGGGGTACTTAGCTTTGAGAAGAGAAGTAGAAAACTTCGGACCGACGACAATTACACCACGTTGTCTTGTCAACGCCAACCAACAACTAGCGAACTGCTTTGCACCGCACGGCAAGAAAGACTGGAGAAGATGGCGTCGGCTGTCAGCTTTATACCCATGCGTTCTGACGTCAGGGTGCTTGCTGATACAGCAGATGCCGGACCCAGACTTTGATATTCTGGCCGACCTCGGGCTGCCTGCCGGCAGGAGTACCCCACAGTTATGACTGCAACAGTGAAACACGAAGAACATCGAAATAAACATAAACAATGCATGTAGGTGTTTCAAACAATGACATGTCAAAAGTCAGCCCAACTCCTCTGTGTACACATTTTAAGACAATAGTACCACATGGCAACCTCTGCTGAACAATGGCAAACCGCTATCAAAGCCATACCCATCCCTCATGAAGCTGGCGAGCTAGCCGTTTGCTACAAAAGCCTATCTCCAATCCAGACTGCCAGCTACTCAGGTCACTAGTCAGTTCAGCATCTTCAGTATCACAGTCTTTATGCCCCCTGGCCAGCCTCCCCTGCCAATCTCCTACAGAGTAAAGTAGGCTGAGATGAAACTGCTAGGGATTTTTTATTATTTAATCTTAGCAAGCTCTGATATCAGTTCAATCTTCCCAATACAGAAATGACCGTCTCTGGCAGCCAGCAAAACAGGACTGCCAGCCTCAGAAATGGAAGACAAAGCTGGCAAAATTGTAGAATGCATTAGAAATGAAACTTTCTTCTTAATGTAGTCTGCTGTCTTTTGAATTGGCTTTGCTCTGTTTTCACCAGTTCAACAATAAATCTTTCTCACTATTAACTTAACTAGTTTTCCAGTAAGAAAAACTAACAGTCACAGCCTTTTGTCTCCTAAAGTTGACAGTTTGCTTGACCTTTCCACACAGTCCAATCACCAATATTCTGGGTCCATACAAAAATGATGCTTAAAGTCAAAACACATGGGATAGGTTACTTTCAAAAGCATTCAGACCTTTTAGTCAACTTAGTCATTGGTAAACTAAACAGAGGAAGTTGTAACGCTAACAAAAATAATTAAATGAAGGAGCTCAAGTATCTAAAATAAGTTAAAACAGTACAGCAAAAATGTCCTTCTGGTGAGCTGAGAGGTCTGAGACGAAGTAAGAGGAGAAAATGTACATTAATGTGGATTACATTAAAGGATCCTCAAGACAACACAAATCAGTACTTCGCCTGGTCAAGGTCCACTACTGGGAAAAGACTTACCTTTTCAATAATGACAATTTTAAGAAAATCAGTCTCTACAAAAGATTTGTAGATGTACTGTTATTTTGGAATGGCTCTTTAGAAGAGCTTCTCACATTCATCCAGTACTTAGAATCGACCACCATGTTTTTGAAGTTTACTGTTAACTATTCATATCATAGATTTCTTAGACATTACGATCACTAAAGACAAACATACTATCAATACTATTTACAGAAAAGAATGTTGGAAAAATACTTTACTCCACTACAATAGTATGCACCCTAGATTCATTTTTGATAATATAGTGAAAAGTCAGTTTACTAGGGTTAAGAAATTATGCAAAACAGTGAATGAATTATATATAGAAGGAGAATTTTTGGAAAACTGTTTTAATAGAGGATATAATCCAGACAAGGTACGCAGTATTAAAGAAAAATATATTCCTATGGAAATTATGACGAGTGTAGGCACCAATACTTCCATACGATGTAATCACAATAAGCAAGTCTTTGATAAATCCAAAGTGAAAGTTAATATCAGGTACACTAGTGATAATAAACACATTAGAAATATAATAACTAAAAATTGGCATATTCTCATGACTGATGCAGAGATAACAGGTATAGTAGGTTCTACACCTTCCTTTATATATCGGAATAGTAAGAGTTTAAGTAGGTTATTGTGTATTGAACAGTTGAGCGAAAGCAAGAGAGCCAGATCCAACATAGAGAAAAGATTAGGCACATTTCAGTGTGAAAAATGCAATATGTGCTCCATGATTACTACTAGACAACCTTTTGAACATCCCACACTAGCTTTCAAATTTGAACCCCACTTTTTTGCAACGTGTGAAGATAGGAATTTGATATATTTGGGGGATTGTCAAGTCTGCAGAGCTTTTTACATAGGCATGACAACTAGAAGCTTAAGAGAGAATACAAGAACATGCCTATGACAAAGAAATGTGATACTAAAAATGCCTTAGCAAAACATGTCATGAATAATCTAGGACACACTTTTGCTTTTAGAGTTTTACAAACTATCACACCATGCAAAAGGTTGGGAGACACATTTAATGATTTGGAGAACAAGGAGCTATGTTGGATCCTCAGACTAAAAGCTCAATACTCTCCAGTTTTGAACCAATATGTGAGCGTAAGAGCACCATTGAAAGGACGTAGTTTAAAATAACATATTACATATAAGTTTTTACTATATATGCAGTTTTTACATGCTAGAGCTATATTAGCACATATGCACTTTAGTTAAGGACACAGTTTTCAGTTTTTTAAAAATGAAGTTAACAGTTTGTCCAATAGTAATGTCCTTTTTCCATTCATTTTCCTTAATATACTAATCATTAGCCTTACTATATTATATATTTTGTATATTCATAATATGTTTATAATATTTATAGATACAATACATATATTTTGGAATATTTTAAAGTATTTATATATATATTATATATATTAGATATTTATACTTTAAACATATACAATATATACATTCAACAGTTTATTTTTACTGATAGATATGGATTCTAATTTTATTTAGATTAGTCAACAGGGTTAATGTATATTTGTCTCTTATTATTACACAAATTAGCATACTTCATAAATTAAGAGGTCAGCGTATTGCTTATGTATATATATATATATATATATATATATATATATATATATATATATATATATATACATTTTCTTCTTGACAGATGGCTTTTTATAAGTTATATGCAAACTGTTCAATATGACTATGCAGGTAGATGTTTGGGATAAAATACATAGGTTTTAACAAATAAACTGAATGATTAAGAAATTTTCTTTTAAGTAGTTTTGTTTTACTTAAGACACATTGTTTTGTCTGAGCTCCTTTAGTCTTATTCCAGAGATGGAATAATTTTCATTTTGGTGACTAGACTAACAGTCATAGTAAAGGCAGTGTGTATATGATTAAATTTATAGAGTTGTTAATGACATGACACTTCAAATATTAGTTACTTACATGGGCTACATGATGTTTTATAAACTCTATGATGGTCTTAAGATGTTTTATAAACTCTATGATGGTCTTAAGATGTTTGTAACGTAAATAATTACCATGTCAGTTTTAAGAAATGTTTTTTGCTCACTGAATCAGTTTATCGATTATGACTTTACAGCTTGATTAGTTTGCTTGATTGTCTCATTAGTCAGAATATTTTTAGTATATAAGGCAACTGTAAAATGTAATTTTTTATGGATCTGAAGAAGCGTGCTTTATGTACACGAAAGCGCTTGTCCTTGATCATTAAATACGTTTTTTACTAGTCGTGGTGGTCTGTCTCCAGTGTTTCAACTTCAACTCCATTAAAAAGAAGCTGTTGTTTTAAGTACCTCTGGCCAGGAGTTGACAATTAGCGTAGTAACCCAGATATTACTACTTGCTGTTATACTGACTCTCCCCCAAAAAGGTGCTTAACACACAAAGCAGAGAGGCAGATCTTAAGCATTTTCAGCTCTGATCCTTATCTAGAGGTTTGGAAAACTGACAATGACAAATTTCAAACTTGTAATTCCTGACAGAGCATGTACTATTAATGATGGTTCTGGCCCTTTGCATAGTAACGAAAAGCACTTAATGTCTATGCTCCAAGGGGGTATTATTTGCATCTATTTCAAAACAGAATGGATGAATCTGTATCATACTTACGCAGCATGCTTACTAATTCCTTCCAGTTTTGAATGCAGTTTCTCATTTTCATTTTCAGCCTAGAAGAAATGAAAAAAAATTAGAGGCAATACGGGCTATTCAAAGGTATACATAATGATGCCCTAATTAGTGTAAACTGTTAATTAATTATCTAGAAGAGAACACCACCTCATTTGTACCACTCCAAAGAATAAACATGGGAAGACAAAATCTTAAAATGTTACTACCCACCTTCTGCAGCTTTCCCCAGAAAGAAATTACAGCCAGCTCTGAAAAGTCCCTAGAAAGTCAGCACTGGTCTTGTGTTGCTATGCTTCTGGAATGACCTTATCCTTGCAATATTAAGAATAAATGAGGTCAGCGCTTCAATTGATTGCCTCACACATGCTCCAAGCTGAAACATATGATAAAAGCGGCTGCTGCAGAGTTTCTTCATAGTTTCTGAAGCAAACTACAATACAGTTAAGCCAGTTACCTTGGCAATGTTTGGCTGGTTAAGTGCCTACCCTGTCTGCCTGAAAAGTTAAAAAAATGATCAGACTGCATAAGATCCTTTGTTTTTACGGTATCAACTGGCAATGCATATCTGACAAATGCAATATCCTTCCCCCTTTGTGGTGGGTTTTGGAACAGAATATGGGTATAATTCTGTGGCCTGAGGCAATGTCAGTTCAGATTCCACTTTGGGCCATAATGAGGATTAATTCTACAGTTTAATGTGCCCCTCTGAAATACTATGCAAGGTTCATCATGGCACTCAAGGATACAGAGGTAACAGAAAAATGTTTTCCAGGTTAAGAATGAGGATTTTTGAAATAAGTTACTTCAACCATTCCACTACAAAACTCTGGAGGTTACATGAAATCTTCCCTTGAGATCCTTTCCAATCACTATCCCACAATAGATGGTAGGATGGACCTTGTCCAAAGAGAATTATGCTGTAAGTAGTGGAAAGATGCACTTTAATGCATGCACAGGACAGAAATTCTGTTAAATACTCCAAAGGTCTGTAGACTCTGGCGGTGGAATATGCATACACCCACACGTGAACTTTTTCCACCTGGACAAAAGATTTTATGATGCTAGACTTCCTGGAAGACTAACAACCTTTTCAGAAACTGGTCCTTAAGACCTAATGAGCCAAAGAGTATCCCTGCAGTTAAATCTGACAGTCATTAGGTTTGGGTGAACTGCAGACCCCAAACACTGGAAGTTGTAGTCCAAACCTGATTCTAAGGGTGTATTTCTCAAGCATCCTCAAATGCCTGGATTAGAGGAAAAGTTGTCAGTGTAGGCTCTCCAATACTCAGGAGGGTTGGGTACCTTTTGTGCGATTCCACCTCTTCTGGTCCCTTATTTGAAAAGCTTTTGTACAAGAGAGTTTCCTCAAAGGAAACATGCCTTCTGAAGGAAACCTCAAATTGGACTCTAGATAGTAAGAGCAACTGTAAGGTTAGCAGATCACTCTGGAATATGCCATTTCTTTCTCATCCAAGTCAGAATCTGAGGAGTACAAAGTAGAGACACTCCCTCTTTCTTTTGGCTGGGGGCAGCCACCAACACCCCCACATACCAACGGCTGTACTACCTGAGCAGCGATCCTCTACCATATGGTCGAGTATTCTTTGGCAACCTTTCATAGTTAAACTGGGAAGACCTTTAGAAGTTGTCCCTTAGGACAACAGAGTTGGAGGATCATCAAGTGGAAAGCATCTACCCAGAAAATGGAATAAAAAAATAAGACTAGAGGAGTCTCTGGCTAGGGTGGTTGCTATGTCAGTTGAGTCTTCTTCAAACATCTACATTGACACTACTCAGTGTCAGAGTGGAACGCTTCTTGTGAAAGAACCTAAAAGCTTAAAGATGAGGCTAAATTCCAAGTGTCCAGTTGCAAATGCTGTTCTCTCTGGCAATGCATCAAACCAATGTCACCTCCACACAGGGGACATTCCTTAAGGTTTTAAAGGTCAACCATCCACCATTTATTTTGCACGTATGATGAATAAATTTGCATGTGTGTGATAGTTAAGAAAATCACTATGAGTTACTGACAATAGTTGTAGTTAGTGCAGGAGAACCCATGCCCAAACAAGGCTGAAAAGATTCGACTCCATCAAATCACTTATTGTGTCTCATACTGACGAAGGTGCACATGACAGTAGATCACACATACTACTTTTACACATTAATTTTCTCTGTTAATAGTCTTATACAGCTATTGCATCCCATACAAGGAGTTTAACACAGAAATTAGTAGGTATGTCTGAAAGACTAAAGAAAGGTGGAATATAATTAGATTCTAAAGCTGCAGTAGACATGCTGATCTGAAGAAAAAAAACTTGAGATTCAAACTTGTAGGTCTGTTGCATAGTTGAATGTATAAGTGTGCAATGTGAACTTACATAACTGTACATGACTGAAAGATTGCTGCAGTAGCCTTAGCTATATGGGTTATATCCTGCCTAGCATATAACAGTCTACCAACTTCAAAGGCTTCAGAGTACTTTCTACATGCCCAAAACTGTTAATAAACACAAGCAGAGTTGATTAAAAGACAAGTTTGGACGCAAAGCCCCTCAGAGCTTTCCTGCCAGCAGAGAGAGCGAGGCAGAGTCCTGCAAGGACAATGCTATGAACAAAATAAATGTCCACACCATGGCATTAATAAACACCAAAAAAGCAAAGGGGTGGAAGGAGGGAGTGGCTACTGAATAAGTGTTCATTTCAGTACCTTCTCTTATGGCATGTTCAACTTGCACAATTGTACTAGATTCATCATATTAATCACTGCTGTAGTAGTGTTAGCTCAATAAGTAGACTACCATAGCTAACTACATGGCGGGGGGGTGGAGAAGTGTCCAGGAGCCTCTGTAGAATGGTCTTAGCAAAGCTTGATTTAGACCTAGAGAAGGAATTAAGCTTATAGTTTTGTAAACTCATGTACACATGACCAAGTAGCAGCTTCTAAAACCTGGAATCCAGCGCTTTCCAAAAAAGCCACAAATGAAACCAAGGCCCTAGTAGACTGGGCCCTGGACCATGCATGGAGTAGATTGGTTATGGTGAGTATAACAAAAATGTAATAGTCTTGGACAACCATTTCCAAACAGTGTTTTGATCAAGGTTGTCCCCCTTACCTTCACAAGAAATAAACTGACCCGAAGAGCTAAGAGATTTAGTTCTGTTAAGACACAGTTGTCTGTGGACATCTAAGGTATGCCATATCCTTTCTCCCTCATTTATATGCTCAGGAAAGAAAACAGGGACATTAATTGCTTGGTTTACAGTAAATGTGGATACCAGTTTAGGCATAAAAGGAGGATTAGTTCTCTACGAAAGCCTGTCCTTATGGAAAATAAGATCTGGTTGACTCACCATAAGAGCTTACAACTCTGATATCCTCCTTGCAGAAGTGAGAGCAATCAGTAAAACTATTTTACAAGTTAAGAGCCTCAAGTCAGTTATATTAACTGGCTCGCTTCTCTAACACAAAAGTATGATAAAGGGCCACAGGTTTTCTTGGAGGCCTCTTGTGCAAAACCCCCTGCAAGAACATTTTGACACGAGAACTGCCTTAAAAGAGAATCTATGTTAAGATGTGCTGAAGTGGCAGATAAATGAATTGACAGAGGAATAAGAAAGCCCACTGACTAATAATTCACACGAATACTGTAAAACAAGAGAACCAGCTCTGAATGGGTGATGATTACATTGGCACCATCGAGAAAACCTGTTTCATTTGAAAATAAATTTTCTAGTAGCAGGCTTTGTCTTCATTAGTACCTACTGCACATCAGTAAACAAATGTGTAAAATTAATTCAGACCCCATCATCCAGTCAATTGAAGATGACTGATGCTGGGATGTTACCCAACACCCCTGTTCTTGTGCGAGCAGATCCAGTATGTGAAGTAGTTTGTAGTAATTGTCTGCAATTTCAATAAGTATGAACCATGGCTGCACGGTCAAGAAAGGGATTCACCACAACAATCTTGGGGGATTGCTTCCGAATCTTTAGAAGTACCCTGAATACTAGAGGAAAGGGAGGAAAAGCATACAGGAAAATGTATGAACAAAAAAAAATGCATCAGTCTTTCAGGCATTCTTGCATGGAGTCCCAGAATAGAACCATCCCAACTGATTGTTCGGAGAGGAGACAAACAGGTCACCCTAAGGAACTCCCCATAGAGCAAAACTTGGCAGTCTCCCTGATCTAATTTTCATATGCGAGGGTCTGTCCTGGTCCTGCTCAGCTTGTCTACCACAAAGTTTTGCTCTGATGGAATGTAGGATGCCTGCAGACAGACTGCTGTGAAGCTATATTCCAAGCTAACATGACTAGTCTGAAAAGGGTGTACAACCTGGATTCAGCTTGCTGATGTACCACATAAATGTGGCATTGTCTAAAACAACATGAAGGGATCCCAAGGATCAAAAGATGGTTCAAAGAATTAAGTGCCTTGATCAGGCCAAGCATCTCCTTCACATTTATGTGCTTGCATCTGTCCTTGGTGTCTCACACCTCCTGCATTTTTAACCCTAAAACTGCTACCAAGCAAAGTCAGAAGCATATGTGCTGGCTCGTTCCTTAAGAGCAGGGAGCAAAAAATGGGAGACCTAGAATTAGGGAAGTCTGTCCTCTCAATCAAAATCTCTTTTCTGATAAACCCCAGCATTGGAATTTGAAAAGATAAAGGGTGCTGACGATGCAACCATAGAAATTCCAGATACCACTATCTTTCTCATGTGGAGTCTTGCCAGGGTATCATTAAAATTAATGCCAGGAGACCCAAAATCCTGAGGTATTCCTTCCAAGTGACAGAGGACTAAGTGGGAAAACCTTAGAAATAGACCCAAAGATCTATTTTACCTGTGGAGGAAAAGCTCTTCGAACCGAGGTGTCTAGCTGCCATCACAAAAGTACAATCCTGTGTGAGTAAGTCAAGAAAGAAGAACGTTCTCTTGGAATCCCAACTTGTGTAAGAGACCTCTGACCAGAAAGAATTATTCCGGACAATTTAAAAAGACTTTGCAAAAATAAACAAGTATAGTATGAAAAATGGGCACACCTTGTAGCCTGCAAGGAGATACAACTGCAACCAGGTTGAACTGTGCAAACTTATAATCACCCAATGGGAAAAACATGTCCATGAATTACCATATATATATAGGTGGCAGTACTAAACACACAGAAAGTGTGATAGAGACTTAGGGACACAGGTGGACAGTGGTCTCACCTGAATACAATGCCCCATTTGGTATGTACCTCTCATCACAATAAACAAAACATGTTGGAGGATAGGTTCCTAATATTCAGGGAATTGTTAAACACTGTGAACACTCTGTGAAATAGGCAGTGCAAAGTGAAAGGCAGAGAACTGATAATGTGATCCAGACACACAAAACCTTTTGAAACATCTGAAGTCTAGATGAATAGAGATTTTATGAAAAGCATATTTTAAGTCTAATGTGACAAGGAAACTTGAGATAAGACTGTGAAGTGACATTATGAATTTGGTCCCCATCAAACGGGATAAGAAAAGAAAGATCAAGAAAGATTAAGAACTGATCTCTAAGCATTTTCTTTTTTCACACAAAGAACATCTATGAAAGAAATAAATCCTTCACCACTTGGGAAGGAGGAACTGGTCCTATCACTCCTAGGGACAGCATGTGATTAACAAGTGGAAACAGAGTCAGATATGGAGTATAAAGAATGACCTCCTGAAAAGGTGGCAATTCTTCCTACTCCAATCTAAAACCTTTAATGATTTTCAGAACCCATTTATCTGAAGCAATCTGTTGCTAAAGAAATAAAACTCAGTATTTCTAGAAGCATAAGGGGCAGGAGGGGTTTACAAGGCCTTAAACACTAATTCAGACTCTGTCCTTTGTTTGAAAGTTTCAAGACTTTTTAGAAATTCCCTGCCATTTCTCAATTACCAGTTTACTGAATTTTTGTTGAGACTGCCGATTCTGTTTTTGACAAAATTGGATGAGGTTATAGAAAATCCCTTGGATACTTTTACAAAACAAGGACTGAAAATCTTCAATTCCTTTTATCATCTTGCCCCTTTCAAATTTTTTGATCACTTGTGCATCATAAGGGCCAACCACAAACTTTAAGAGGCAACAATCTCAATGTTATCTGGGTGGTTCTGAAAATGCACCCATGCAAACCTCAAAAAATACATTTTTCCCATACCTATCAATTTTCCTGTCATCATAAAGAGTAGTATTAGAATTAACTGCCTAGAAGCAGTGGAATCAACTAAAGCTGTAGCTACTAGGTCAGGTTTGGGAATAAGGTATAAAATTTATAAGAATGGTTAACTTTATACATCTTATCTGCCTTTTTAGGAGCAGCTGGCTAACCATCAGGAAAACTGCATGGAAATTCTGGAAACCTGGATTCTGGAAAGGGCACAGAAATACCTCACAAAGAGGATTACCGGCCTCAAACAGATGCCCAACATAGACTGTCAAAAAAAACCTCCAGCTTTACTCCGTTGCATATTGCCTACTCTGAGGCGATCTCCGCCACACACAAAAAAGCTGTGTTAAACCCAGAGCTGTTGGACACACTCCACTTAAAGAAATCCCAATCCCTCCGAACTACACACTCTAGGGACCTAAACCCTGTCACTACAATTAACAGAACATGTTGGAGGGATAGATTCCTGTCCCAGAGACTTCCCATACTCAACTACCTATCTATAGCAAAGAAAGCTCCTCATTAGCAGTCAAGAAAAATCTTGATTGGATGGTAAATAAGAAATCCCCCCCCCCCCGGGATCACCTCTGTGGCTCTGCTCGACAGACCTTTTTGGCTAGGCTTATATAGGCTCTAAGGACGATAGCCTAGTATGTACCTATGAGTAAGAAACGCCCTCTACAGTAATAAGAGCAGGGAAAAATGGGTGTGGGTTCCGGAAAATCCTTCTGCAACAACTCGTATTTTCTTAGGGACTAAGAAACCTCCATATTCTCCCACTGAAAACACTGGCACGTTCTACCAGTAGAAAAAGAGAAACCCCCAACCCAGGGAATCAGAAACCCAGCTGTCCTCAGAATCTGAATCAGAAATTTTATCTTTCCCTGCATCATCCTGTCCTGACTCAAGATCTTCAATCTCTTCAGGAAAAAGCAGAATCCTTCCTTTTCCCAGAAAAGTACAGTTGTGTACCTACCATAAATGTAGATGGGAGTGTATTCATTGTCGCAGTCATTACCACTTGGGTTATCCTGCTGGCAGGCTACTCGCAGTTGGCCTGAATTCCAAAGTCCTGGTCCAGCGTCGGTTGCTGTCGCCTCTTCCCTGACGTCAGTGCGCCAGGGGTATAAAAGATTCAGCAGACGCCATTTTCTTCAGTTTTTCTTGCCCTAGATCTCAGGTGCCCCCAAAAGGGTAGGCTAAAAATTTGCAAATAAAAATGCATGCACTAACAAACATTGCCTTCCTCTACAAGCAAATACACCACATAGGTTGTATAGAATAGAGAAGAAAATTTAATTCCCAGCAATGAAAGGGGGGTGGTGGGAGGGTAACCTGGACTGCAACAGTGAATACACTCTAACATCTACATTTATGGTAGGTACACAACTGTACTATGTTAGTGTTTCACTGTTGCAGTCATTACACTTGGGTTGAATCCCAAAGCTGAGGTTGGGCGGCTGGGTCTAAATAGAATTAGGAGAGTCTAGGAGGCCCTGCAGAACTGCAGTGGCAAAGCCTGCTCTGGATTTGGAGAAAAGAGGTAAGTGATCGTGCTTGATAAAAGTGTGTACTGAACTCCAAGTTGCAGCCTCCAAAATTTCCTTGGTTGGTACTCCTCGGAGAAAGGCTGCTGATGTGGCTGCTGCCCTGGTAGAATGTGGCCTAATATTCTTAGGCACTGATTTGCCATGCTGTGCATAGCAGAAACAAATGCAGTGCCCTATCCATTTTGAAATAGTCTGCTTTGAAATGGCTTTTCCTTGTTGATCCTGCAACGTATGCCACAAAAAGTTGCTCAGTTTTCCTGAAAGCTTTTGTTTTGTCCAAGTAATAGCGTAGCTGTCTGTATATGTCCAAAGAGTGCAGAAGTCTTTCCCCTTTATTCTGGGGATTTGTATAAAAGGTTGGTAAATGAATGGTATGGTTTGGTTTAGAGCCACAATGGATACTACCTTTGGCATAAATGTTGGGTTTGTCCTTAGAGAAACCCTGTCCGTATGGAAAATGATAAAAGGTTCCACTGCCAATAATGCCTGTAGCTCTGAGACTCTTCTTGCTGAAGTTATTGCTAGGAGCAGAGCAGTTTTCCATAAGAATTTTATCTCAGCTGTATTGGCTGGCTCAAAAGGAGGTAGCGTGAGTTTTTCAAAGACAAAGTTGAGGTCCCATGTTGGTATAGGTGCTCTCCTTGGGGGTCTTGTGTTTTTTTCCCATCTGAGGTACGGTCTTAGCAGTGGATGAGAGAAAATAGGAGGTTCCGTATTGTAATGAGCTGAAATGGCAGAGGCATGGATCTTAATTCATGAGAAGGAGTGGCCATTGTCCAGCATCTCAGTTAGGTATTGTAAAATCTGAGGAATATTTGGAACAAGCGGTTCAAGTCCTTGTGCCTGGTTCCAAGCACATAATCTTGTGCTTTTTTCTGCATAGGATTTCCTGGTGCTGGGCCTCCTGGCTTACAAAATGACATCCATAACAGCTTTAGAGAGAGGAGTGTTCTGAGTGGCTATATTATTCGCCATGCAGCCAGATTTAAGGTTTTGAGTTGGCTGTGCAGGATCTGATTGTTCTGTTGGGTCAGCAGATGAGGAATTTGAGGTAAAGTCCAGGCTGGCCCTTGAGACAAGCTCTTTAGGATTGGGTACCAGTGCTGGCGTGGCCAGTCTGGGGCAATCAATCATTTTTAGCTTCTCGTCTGACTTTTAGGAGTACCTTGGAGAGTAGAGGCAGTGGTGGATAGGCATAAACTGTTAGAGCATCCACCTTCCATGCTTGAGAGTGATAAGTCCTTGTGCAGAATCTCTGTAGTTGGCAGCTGTGAGGTGAGGCAAATAGATGTCTGGGCATCCCCATTTCTTTATCATGCTGAAGACTTGTGGATCTAGTTTTTACTCGTGAAGGTCCACGAGGTTTCTGCTTAGTCAGCTAGAGTATTTTTCTTTCTTGGCAGGAATTGTGCCTGCAGATGTACTTGATAGGCCAGTGCTGTGTTCCACAAAGTCATGGCTTGTCTGCAGAGGGGGGTAGGAATGTGTACCCCTTGTTTATGTACCACAGGACTGTAGTATTGCCCGTCTTTAGTAATAGTCCTGGATGTAGTAGGTCCTTGAAGGCCGTCAGGGTATTCTGTACAGCTAGCATCTCTTTTTGACTGATGTGAAGATGCATTTGGTCCGTGGGCCACGTGCCCTGTATACATTTTCCCGCCATGTGTGCTCCCCAGGCATAATCCAATGCATCTGTTATTGTCTGCCTGGCTGTGGGTAAAGTGAAAGACTGTCCCTTGTGGTGACAGGCCAGTGCCCACCATCAAAACTCTTGTAGACAGGGAATGAGAGTAATTATTGTTTCCAGGCTGTGGCAATGTCAAGTCCACTTTTTAGATACCATTGTAGCTTCCTCATATGCAGTCTTGTATATGGAATTAGCAGAATGCAGGATGCCATGAAGCCCAAAGAATGCAGAATTTCTCTTGCAGGTAGCTGGGTCTTTGTTGCTATCATTTGAAAGTAATGAGTCAGTTGCCTTTGTCTGGCGTGAGATAAGCCATCTGGGCAGTTGTATTTAAGCTTGCACCCAGGAATATTATCTCTTGAGAGGACACTAGTTTTGATTTCTTTTCATTTACTGTGTACCCTAGGCAAATTAGTAATCTTTTTACAAACGCCAGATGCTTTAGTAGAATTTCCTTGCTCTCTGCTTGAATAAGGTAGTCGTCCAAGTAGGGATATATTTGAATTCATTTTTGTCTGCAAAACGCAATTACTGGTGCCAGGCATTTTGTGAAGACCTTGGGCACAGTAGATAAGCCAAAGGGCAGTGCAGAGAATTGGTAATGCATCAACCCAGCTATGAATCTGAGGTATCTTCTGCAAGATTGTCTGATTGGGATATGCAGGTATGCCTCTTTGCGGTCCAAAGTAACTAGCCAAGACTTCTTGGCTAGCATGGGTAGAAGTTGCTGCAGTGTCAACATTTTGAATTTTGGAACATCCAGGAAGGTATTTAGAGTAGACCGGTCCAGTATTGGTCTCCAAGCTTTGTCCTTTCTGGGTACCAAGAAAAGTCTTGAGTAAAATCCTTGTCCCTGCTCTTGCTGTGGTACTTTTTGAATAACCCTCATGACCATGAGAGCAGAAATTTGTTTTTGTACCTCGGCCCGTTGATTGTGTGGCAGGTCTGGCATACCTTTTGGCCTTGGTAGGGTGTGAAAGTGGAACCTGTAACCCTGGGAAACAATATTCAGTACCCATTTGTCTTGGGTAATCTTGTGCCAATTTTGTGAGAAAAGTGCAAGTTTCCCCCCCTAAAGGTGCCTGCAAAAGGTAAGTGCTTGGCATTGGTAGAGGGAAGTCATTGGGATGGTCTCCTATAGGGTTGTGATTTGTCTTCTCCGCCATTGGGGGCAGAAGCACCCCATTTCTTAGGTCTGTATGTGCCTTGCAACTGAGATCCGACTCTTGGGCATCTGTATCTGCCCCTTTGTGGCCTGTCTGATACTGGAAAGGACCAATTTTTTGAAGGTCAGTTCCTGCTAAATCTGGGTGGCTGAACCTGTAAGAAATCCTTTACTGTCTGCATTTATTTTGCTTTATCCTCCATTTTCTTTAACACCTCTTCTGCCTTAACACCAAACAAAGTATCATGCTGTAATGGAGCATCCAACAATTTTGCTTTAACATGATCAGGTAAACTTTGTTCCTTTAACCAAGCATGCCTTCGAATGACAGAACCTGTAACTGTGGCTCTGCAAGAAGCCTCTAATGAAACAAAACCACATTGCAAAGTATGCTTTCCCACTTGTTCAGCTGCATGCAATAAATCCTGCATTTTCTTACTTTCAGGACATTCTGAGCTTGTAAGCATTTTCTGTTTGAGCAAAGACATTAGGTTTTGTTGGTATTTAAGCATGTGAAACTGACAATTTAAAGCCCTTACAGCTAAAGTAGCAGAGGTATAGACTTCTTTCCCCCATCTGTCCAGTGCTCTTGAATCCCTATCAGAGGGAACAGGATTTTTTGCAGTGGAAGCCTAGACTCCTTTGGGACCCTGAGAAATTGTTTCTTGGTCAGCAGCAGGGTTTTTATAAAGGCATTAATGTGAATCTGGGACCCTGTAGAACCTATCTGGCTAAACTGGTGCAGGGGGTAAAGAATCAGGAGACCAACTGAATTCAGAGAAAACAATCAACAATATCTAGTACAGGGGTAATAGCAAGGGCCCTATGCTGAGGCAGTAAAAGAAAATCTCTGCGCCTTTTCTTGGATTCAGAATAATCTTGACTCTCCCAATGGAAATGCTCCCTCATGGTGTGCAGGGTTTCTCCAAAAGAATAATCCTCAGGAGGAGAGGCTGAAGGGAGATTCTTCAGCATCAGAATCCTCATAGGGAGGAAGAGAATATCCTTGTTCTGAAGAGGAATCATAGGAAATAGAAACCTGGTCAGAGGAAGTCCGTCAGTATCTTGCCTAGGCCTTTTATCAGGAGGGGAATGGGAACCCCTGATCAGAGTAATTAGGTCCTTGACCATTTTAAGCATCTGTTTCTTTGGCATGGATTACTGTCCAGGTGAATGCTGTACTTGTTTGTCTTTATAGGTGTTTTAGACTGTCTTGGCTGCTGAAGTAGTCCTGATAGTAAGCTGTGTAGGTCTGAAAACACCCTCAGAAGCAGATGCCTGCTCAGCGGCTCCGGACCCATCTGAGGGAATAGTCTTCGTAGGTCTAATACCTTCAGTTTCCACAGGCCTAGTTGTCTCCACGTGGGAGTTGGAGGCGGCCTGTGGCTCTGAGGTAGCAGGTGTCAGGGGCTGCGAAAGCACCACACTGAGAACCAGCGACTGGCCTAGAAGAGGCTTCGGTTTTGGACCTCGGATGCCTGTCCTTTTCTTTGTCCTTGCGCTTTTTATGAATTCCGGTCATCGGTTGTTCCAACGACATTATATAATTAAACCTTTGGCCAAAGTAATGTAAAGCAAAATCAAACAAACGCTTAATAGTGCGTTGGTTGAATCTAGCGCAAAACCGACAACTAGCAACGTCATGGTCGGGGCCTAGGCAAGGAATACAGTAAGAGTGAAAATCCTTATGAGGTATTTGCTTCCCACAAGAAATACAATTGTTAACTTTTACTGACATCGGTCTGGAGCAAGAAAACGTTTCCCCAACGGGGTACTTAGCTTTATTGAAGACTTCGGTTCTGAAATTCAATTTTGAAAATCTCAGGAGTCGGCCGACCGGCACTTGCGAACTGCTTTTGCTTCGGGCACCGCTCGGCAAGAAAGGCTGGAGAAAATGGCATCGGCTGCATCTTTTATACCCCTGGCGCACTGATGTCAGGGAAGAGGCGACAGCAACCGACACCGGACCATGACTTTGGAATTCAGGCCGACTGCGGGTAGCCTGCCAGCAGGATAACCCAAGTGTAATGACTGCAACAGTGAAACACAAACATCTACAAGTAACCATAACCTGGATTAAACTTTGAGCCAGACTCCATAAATACTATCCAAAGTTTGAGGAATAGATATATGCTTGGTTTTCAGTTTTTTTTTTTAACAGGAAAAAATGGGGCCAACTGTGTTTACTAACGGCAGCAGTTGCTTCCCCAGTGATAGGTACAACATTCTGACTCAACAGGTAAACCTTCCTCGTTCCCTCCCCCAGAACAGACAAGAGTGGTTCTCCCTTGTCCACTGAGGGGACTCAACAGCTGCAGAGGAAATGGCTAACCCCAGTCTATACTGGCTGTATGGTGCTACACCAGATGGACCCATAGTAAGAGAGGAGTGGGGTCTGAGGAACAACAAATGACCACAACAAAGTCACCCACTTGTGGCGGAGGACACTAGCTAGCCTTCTGTGGTGGTAAAGATTGTTTGCTTAACTTTTTTTGTGGCTAGGAGCAGCAACCACAGGATTGGTAGCCTGTACTATGGTCAAGCCGAAACTGGTGCCTCTTTCCCAGGGAAGATAAGCAGCAATTGGCAACAACTTTTGTGGACAAGAAGTGTTTATTTTTGACAGACAAATACCATAAAAAGTACTTAAAACACACTATGCTAGCCCCACAAAAGAAAAACTCTCCACAGCAAAAATGTTTTCAGTTCCTTTAAAACTGACAGAAAACTACTCCGTTTAAAAATTTCATTAAACTCTCTAAACACACTGTTGAAAAAAACACTCCGCTTTAAAATAACATTCCTGAAGAGGAAAGTAAAACTAAATTAAGAAAATAGGTTCGGGGGGGGGGGGTTGTCAAATTACAAGCCATCCATTCATTCTCATAAGCCTCTGAGGAGCATACTCTAACGGCAGTAAAGCTCTGGAGGTCTTTCTGCTCAAACTGGTCTTATTAGTTCAGCTCTAACTTGAAAATTTGGGTGCATAGAAAGCTTTAAAAGCTGGCTATTGAAATCATTGGCAGGATACAGCCTATATAGCCAAAGCTACTGCAGCAGTGATCAATGCGATGATCACAGAATCATAGGAGGTTACTAAGTTAATAGCCCTGGGGCCCTTAAAAGCCTAGCCAAGAGTTTATCCCCAAAAAGAATCCTCAGTCAGCACTTGTTCGCCCCTGTCAATGAGGGACAAAGGTGGAACCCCTGGGACAAATTTGTTTCCCATCCACTCAAAGGTTGCACTTGAAGGCCAGGAAGGTTATGAGATGTCTATTCCAGAGATGAGGCAGCTTCTGGGAGACAAACCTGTCTTACTAGGTTTTGTTGTCGTATATTGGATTCAGGCCTTTTGGGCAGGTAATGTGCGAGGAAGATTTACAGATATGGAGCATCTCTACTAGCAGGGTCTAAGATCACCTTGTAGATAAGATACAGATCACCTTTGAACAATCTGTGATACCAAGTAAAGTGATAGTGATTTTGAACCTGTCCACATAGGACAGGTTTTGGAGGCCATGGATTCTCTTTGGGAGGTATTTCTGTGGCCTTTCCAGTTGGTGCAGATGCTTGGACAGGTACGTACCAAATGAGGCATTCGACTCTATTAGCCTAATGAGGGAGAAGTACAGAGAGGCAAATAATGTTTTTTCTGGATGCAATCCCCTTTACTTGTGAGAGCGATCTTTTCTGACCACTGCCACTACATGATGGTCAAATATGTAATGAATCAACGCGAGTACCCAGGTCTCTCACCATGTTAATCAACCCAGGTCTTTCAACACAGGTTGTATTTAAGGGGTTAACATTGATGTGATAATCAAGTAGGGGCCGTATTTCTGCTGAATAGTATGATAAATTTGTTTTGCGTTTAGCTTAAGGCCATGACTCTGGCACCAGTCATTAGTTGCTGTAAGACCCTCTTGCAGTATGTTAACATTTAAGGAGTCAATGGCACCCAGCTTGCAGTCTGCTATCAGAGGTGGAAGTACCTATTTCGACCTTTAGGTTCCTGTCGGTGAGCCAGTTGGCTACCCACTTGAG
The DNA here is from genome assembly GCF_019279795.1 of Protopterus annectens. NCBI lineage: Eukaryota > Metazoa > Chordata > Ceratodontiformes > Protopteridae > Protopterus > Protopterus annectens. Next base: position 598,805,124 of record NC_056749.1, read on the forward strand.
GTAGGGACTTGTGCCAAGTTGCTAGCTTTTCGATGATGCCAGAGTGGGGGATTGTGTCAAAGACCTTAGCCAAGTTAAGGTAAGCTGCATGTAATAATTTTCCCTCATCCAAGGCCTTGGTGCAGTCTCAAAAGAAGTCAACCAGGTTCAAAAGGCAAGATCTGCTGTTGACAAATCCGAACTGGGTGGGGATCAAGTGCTTGGAGATTGTTTATGTCCTTGTTTATGAGATCCATAATATTACACTCCATGGATTTACAGATCAGACTTGTCAAGCTAATGGGGGGATAGTTTTCCAGGGTCAGTAGTGGCACCACCTTTGTGCAAGGGGTTGACAATGGCAGTTCTCCACTCTGTTGGAATGAAGCCTGTACCTAGGCTTTTGGTTGAATAGAGTGCTCAATGGTTGATGAAGATGGTGCTGAATACAACCTTGGATACTATCAGATCCTGCAGAAGCTGTGTTCTTTGCCTTGGATAGAGCCTTTAACACTATCTACGGAGATGTGAGGTGCAGGACAAGTACTGGGAATGCTGAAAGGCCCTTTGGGGGTCGGGCGGGGTGAAGTTTGCACCATCTGCTAGCAGGCTGGCTAAATCAACAGGATCAGTTTAAGTGATACTGTTAAGTACGCATTCAGAACGAACCTGGGCTTTGCCATGGAGGTTCCTGATTCAACTGAAGGCAGCTTTGTGGTTTCCCTTTGTTTCGGAGGATAGTTTTGATTCATAATTGGCTTTGGAGGTTTTCACTAGTGATCTAATTTGCTTGAGGCCAAGGAGGGAGTTTTTCCAATTTGGAATTTGTTCCTTGTTACCCTTGGACAACAGTTTCTTCCTTTTGTTGTAAAGCCTGTTGACAGAAAACATCAACCAATCAACCAAACAGGTTTGTGATTCCTTGAGGAGTAGGTTTTAGTTCTGTTGGGTATGGCTGAGTCCATGCAGTTGGACAGGTGCTTGTATACTGCAGTGACTTACTGTTCAGCATAGCTGTCTGCATCTTCTGGGGAAGGGGGGGGGGGGATGAAGCTACAGATATCCTCCCTTAAGAAGTTGTAGTCAGCTTTTGATAAGTTAGCTTGATTACACCTGGGGTGGGGGAGGGGATTGGATGGGACAAACTGAACGAGACAGACTGATGATCTGATCTCACCAGGGAAAAACATACTATGGAAGTGGTGCAGCAGTCACCCATGTTGGAGAGAATCAAGTCCAGAATGTTATCTCCCCTTGTGGTGGGATGACACAAGCTGGTCTAGTGCGTTATAACTGAAGTCAAGGAATCATTGAGTGAGTGCATTAGTGCAGGAATAGTTCGCAGTCTATGGTGGAGTACTGGAAGTCACCAAGGATCAGGGTGTTGGGAGGTACCTTGATGGAGTCAAGTAGATCCAGGTAAGAGTGGGTGTCCTGAGTCATGGATGGTGGGGGTCTATAGCTTGCTATAATCTGGATGGGTGTCTTGCCAACTTGTCAGTTGCACCTGGGGTAGGTCCAGTGTGTCAGGCTGGCAACCCAGTCTGGAGGTGTGCTTGCCTTTAATGAAGCCAGAGACTCCACCACCTTTAGTCTGACTCATTTTGGGGTCGGAATATGTGGAATGAGGTATAGCCTGATAAGGCAGGGTTGGTCTCTGCAGCACTGAACCAGGTTTCTGTAACTGCACAGACACTGGCATCTTCCAGTGCAAGGAAAGCCTCTGGTGAGTACATTTTCAGGTTAAGGCTCGTAGCGTTTAGCAGCATGACCTTCAATTTGTTTTTTTGACAGATCTTTTATGTTGGAAGATTTGTCTTTGGGACATTGCCTAAAAAAGGCACAATGGGGGAGGCAAGAGCCTTGGCCAGGATCCAGAATCCCATTGGTACCACATGGAGGCCATCTCTGGCAAAGCAACGAGGCCGTCAACCACGTCATCCCAGGCAGCCGGATACTGAAATCCCTTGGAATGACACCAGAAACTAAGCTGTTGAAGTTAATTATTTTTTGTTGGTATTGTGGTAACATTCTTGATGAAGGTATGATGCTGCCTAGGGCTAGTGTCATACCTGCAAGGGACACATTCAGAGCTCAATCAGCATCTTTCCACCAGGTTTCATACCTAAACTGCATGAAAAGTGATGAAGTGAAAAGAGCAAAATGGGAAAGCATTCCTGTAAATAAATTCTACATTATTGTAAAAGTCTAGTTCAAATAATGCCAGGTGTACAAATTATGGGGTATAAAGCACCAATTACAACTCAACATACAGTGAACACACGCAAGTTTACTAAACTTAACAGATACAGGTCTACTGAAGTTAAACTACATTTTACAATTATAAAACAAACTACATTTTAGAATTATAAAGTCTAGTTTACTCAAGTGCATAATTACATAAAAAATGGAAGGAATTCTTTGCACATGATTTCTAAAAATCATTTAGTGTATTTTAATCCCATTGCACCTTTATTTGCCTCATTTGTACTCATTTTATTTATTGTGCTTTTGCTGTAAATTTTTAGTTTCTATTTTCTTTTATAAACATTTTTAATTCTAAGACTGCAACCTGAAATTTGAAAGATGTAGAGTTAAAGATCAAAAAGCACGAAACATTTTTTACCATCTGATATACGCATAAAGGTTTTGACAGATTAAAAATAAAGGGCTACAGTCAGGAACATAGTACACAATGGAATACTTTTTGACTCTAGCTATATCCAAGATGAGCTAGAACTCAATATGTCACTAATAAACAAAACACTGCCAGAATAGACTAAGTGGGAAGCCAGTGAAATTCTGAAAACGCCAACTTTCATATGAGAGAAGCACACCACAAAGAAGCCCAGTACAAAGTAAGAAGAGACAACCCCCTGACTTGTTGCATCCTACTGCTTAATCAGTGCTTTAAAAACAATAAGGTACAGTTGCGTGAAGTCTTACTATAACAGATGTTTTCTTCACTGCTGTAGTATTCCTCACAATAAGATCCCCCTACCAAAGGTGGCCCAATGTTCGGCCAGCATACCAAATCCTTATGTTGCTAAGGGTATGCCATGTGTCACACATCCTCATGTACAGCATAGGGCATAAAGGTGACACAGACGTACTATTCTCAAAGTACACTTGTGTACACTTACCATATATGTAGATGTTAGTGTGTTTTCACTGTTGCAGTCATCACACTTGGGTTATGTCTGCAGGTAGCCCTCAGTCGGCCCGAATACCGGAGACTTAGTATTTCTGCGTCGGATGCTGTCGCTTCTTCCCTGACATCAGGGGTATAAAAAGGGGCAGCAGACGCCATTACATCAGTTTTTCTTGCCCAAAATGTCAGGAGCTCCCAAATAGGGAGCTAGGATATGGTGTGGAAAAACACCACCAGTAAAAAGTAAATACCAAAATACAGCTAGAATAGCCATAAAGAGGAGAGAGAGAAAACCAGGGGGCTGGAGGGGGAGGGACCAGAACTGCAACAGTGAATACACTTTAACATCTACATTTATGTAAAGTGTACACAACTGTACCATGTTCTTCGTGTTTCACTGTTGCAGTCATCACACTTGGGTTAATTCCCAAAGCTGAGGAAGGGTGGAGGCAGTCAAGAGGAGTTAGGTTGGCTAGTAGGCCTTGCAAGACTGCTGTAGCAAAACCTGCCCGTGATTTGGAAAAAAGATAGGCAGGCGGTAATGCTTGGTGAAAGTGTGTACAGAACTCCAGGTAGCAGCTACCAGGATGTCCCTGGTAGGGACTCCCCTGAGAAATGCTGTAGAAGTATATGTAGCCCTAGTGGAATGTGTTCTGACCCTCTGAGGGGTTGGTTTTCCATGGTGCTTGTAGCAGAAACGGATGCAGTGTGCTATCCATCTGGAAATGGTTTGTTTTGAAACGGACTTGCCCTCTGCCCCTGTTGCAAAGCTGACTAGCAAATGGTCAGATTTTTTGAAAGGCTTCGTCCTATCAAGGTAGAATCTGAGCGGTCTGTGCACACCCAAAGAGTGCAGGATTCTTTCCCCTTTATTTTGAGGATTGGGGAAGAAGGTTGACAAATGGATGGACTGGTTGAGAGCCACACTGGACACCACTTTAAGCATAAAGAAAGGGTTAGTCCCGAGGGAAACCCTGTCAGCACGGAAAATAATAAAGGGTTCCACAGCCATCAGTGCTTGTAACTCAGACACTCTTCTAGCTGAAGTGATGGCTAGAAGAAAAGGCGGTTTTCCAAGAGATGAATTTTAACTCTGCTGAAGCAACAGGTTCAAAAGGGGGAAGTGTGAGCTTTTCCAGTACAAAGTTAAGGTATCAAGCAGGGGTGGGTGCTCTCCTTGGTGGCCTTAAGTTGTTTGCCCTCTCAGCAACTGTTTGAAAGGATGAGAAAATAGTGGTGGCTCAGTATTGTAATGAGAAGAGATGGCAGAGGCATGATCTTAACGGAGAAGGATAGGTCTATGTGCAGTAGTTCTGCTAGGTAATCCAGGATTAGAAGTAAGGAGGGCAGTACTGTGTCCCTTCCTTTAAACCGAATCCAAGAACGATACCTTTTCCACTTATTAGCATAGGATTTCCTTATACTGGGCCTTCTAGCTTCAAGGATGATGTCCAGCACCTGTTTGCTTAGGGTTGCTGGTGGAGTATTCAAGGAATAAGACAGGCTGCAAGATTTAAGGTTTGCAATTGTGGTTGCAAAATCTGTCCCTCCGGCTGAGAGCAGGGTTGGGGTCTGCTGGCACCATTGTCAGGCTGCACAGGAATGGGTACTAGTGCTGTCGCAGCCACTCCGGGGCAATCAGAATTGTCATTGGCCTGTCCTGTTTTTTTATCTTGAGTAATACTCTTGAGAGAAGGGGGAGGCATAGATTGAAAGGTTTTCCCATTGAAAGAATAGGGCATCCACTTTCCAGGCCCTGCTGTGAGGGCTCCTGGTGCAGAATTTGCTTAGCTGGTGGTTGTAGGGGGAGGCAAATAGATCCACCCCTGGGATCCCTCATTTCTGAATCAGAAGGTTGACGGTACTGGGATTCAATTTCCACTTGTGTGGGTCTAGGAGATTTCTGCTTAAGTAGTCTGCCAGTGAGTTTTGTTTACCTGGCAGGAATTAAGCTTGTAGATGGACTTGGATGTCCAAGCCAGTGTTCCACAGGGGCATGGCTAACCTGCAGAGGGGTTAAGAATGGGTTCCCCCTGCTTGTTGATGTACCACAACTGTGGTGTTATCTGTTTTTATCAGCAGTTGCCCTGGAAAGAGTAGGGATCTGAAAGCTGTCAGGGCATTCTGTAAAGCTAGCATCTCTTTTAGGTTAATGTACAGATGAATTTGACTTGGGCTCCAGTGGCCTTGAATACATTTGCCAGCCATGTGAACCCCCCATGCATAGTCTGATGAGTCTGCAGTCAGTGTCTGGGCTGCGCAGAGTTGAGTAAAAGGCAGTCCCATGTTGTGGTTGCATGCTTCTGCCCACCAAAGGAACTCTGTCCATAGACTAGGTATGATAGGAATGACTGTTTCCAAGTCCTGAGAATGCTGGCACCAAAGACTTTTTAAGTACCATTGAAGTTTCCTTATATGCAGTTTTGCATGTGGAATTAGCAGTATCCATGAGGCTATGAACCGTAGGGCTTGCAGTATTTTTCTTGCAGATAGCTGGGTTCTGGTGGCCATTTGTTTGAGGAAGTCTCATCTAGACCTGTTTTTCTGAAGTGAAGAATGCTATCTGGGAAGTTGTGTCCAAGCTTGCACCCAGGAATACAATCTTTTGACTAGGTACCAGTTGTGATTTCTTTTTGTTGATGGTGTACCCCAATGAAGTGAGAAGACTTTTACAAATGCCAGGTGCTGAAGCAGCAATTCCTGACTGTCCGCCTGAATCAAGCAGTCGTCCAAATGCAGGTAAATTTGCATATTTCTCTGCCTGCAGTATGCAATGGCTGCAGCCAATCATTTTGTGAATACCCAGGGCGCAGTAGATAAGCCAAAGGGAAGTGCAGAGAACTGATAAGGCATGGACCCTGGCCTGAAAAGTAGATACTTCCTGCATGACTCCCTCATGGGGATGTGCAGATGAGCTTCTTTTAAGTCTAGGGTGACTAACCAGGCATCCTTGGCTAACATAGGGAGAAGCCGTTGAAGAGTCGGCATCTTGAATTTTAGTGCCACCAAAATTCAGGATGCTGACCCTGCTAACATAGGGAGAAGCTGTTGGAGGGTCAGCATCTTGAATTTTGGTACCACCAGGAAGGTGTTGAGAACTGAAAGATCCAAGATTGGGTGCAAGAGCCCTCTTTCCTGGGTACCAGAAAGTCTGGAGTAGAAACCTTGACCCCTCTGTCCTACTGGAACAGGTTGAATAGCTCTAATATCGAGTAGGGAAAGTACATGGGTTTTGAGCCTCTGCCCACTGGTTTCGAGGAAGGTCTGGAAACCCGCTTGGGGTTGGTAGCGAATGAAATAAAATATGTACCCCTGGGATACAATGTTGGACTCTTTGGTCCTGATTGATGGACAGTTTTTTGCATGAAGGGCAAGTTTTCCTCCTAGGGGCACAAGCAATTGGGCAAGGCTGGGAAGTAGAGTAAAGAAGTCATTGTGAGCTTTTTCCATAAGGATATGGCTTACCACTCCCTGCTTTAGGGGTGGGGCACTCCATTGTTTAGATCTCTGCATACCCTGAGACTGTAGTCTGGGTGGTCTATTTCCCCTGGGTCTTGTTTGGGAATACCTGGAGGGGGCCGGAAAGAGCCAGTGTTTTGAAGGGCAATGCCTACTGAATCTAGGGGGTTGCACTTGTAGGAATTCTTTAACAGCCTCCATAGATTTTGCTTTTTCTTCCATCTTTTTAAGAACCTCTTCTGCTTTGGTGCCAAACCGTCCTTATTCAAAGACGCGTCTATTAGTTTAGATTTGACATGATCTGGCAAGGTCTGCTCCTTCAGCCTGCAAGATGCTTCTAGGGCATCAAAGCCACACTGCAAAGTATGCTTACTGACTTGGTTTGCTGAGTGCATAAGCTCCTGCAATTCTTTATTTTCTGCACAACCTGGAAAAGTTACCACTTTTTTGTTTAATAAGTTCCATAATATGTTGCCGGTATTTCAGCATGTGGAACTGGCAATTCAATGCCCAAATAGCAAAAGTTGCAGAGGTATATACCTTCTTACCCCATCTGTCCAAAGCTGTGGAATCCCTGTCCGAAGGGGTGGGATTCTTGGTCATTGTAGCCTTAATATATTTAGGCCCTTGGGAAATAATCTCTGGGTCAGCAGTAGGCTTCTTGAAAAGAAACTTATCAGGTACTCTGTAGTACCTGTCTGGTTTCCTGGGGGCAGGAGGTAAAGTGTCAGGAGTAAGGCTGGATTCCATGAAAACATCATCCACAACATCCAGACAGTGGGTATAGCTAAAGGCCTGTGCTGAGGCAACTCAAAAATTTCTGAGTTTTTTTGGACTGAGGATAGTCTTGGCATTCCCAATGGAAATGCTCTCAAAGTATGCAAGGTTTCACCAAAAGAAACCTCCTCTGGAGGGGAGGCAGAATGAATGGATTCTTCTGCATTTGAATCCTCATAGGCTAAGGGCATGTCTTCATAATCAGAAAGGTCAGTCATTGGACTTCTGGTCTGTAGAACCTGACGAAGACTGGATTCTTTGACTCTTTGCAGGGGAAGGCTGACTTCTCATAATCAGCATAAGGTCTTCAGCCATTCTAAGCATTTGTTTTTGTGGCATGGGTGCCTGAGCATGCACTTTGGTAGCCAGTTTTATAGGCGTAGTGCATACTCTGGGCCAAAGAAACTCGGTAGTTTTGGTCAGAAATGAAGTTGGTTTGTTTCAAACATCGGTAGACCTAAAAACTGCCTCAGAAGTCTCTGCCTGCACAGCGGCTCCAGACCCATCCAAGGTAGAGACATCCGCTGGTTCCATAGTTGAAGCATCTCGCAGCATGCCGGACTCTGAATGGGTCTAAGCAGAGCCTTGCAAATCCAATGAAGTGGGCATCAGGGGCTGCAAAGGCACCTCAATGAGTACCGGCAGACTGGCAACTAGCTTAACGGAAGCAGTTGGCAGTTATGGGCCTATGCGATCTGTCTTTACCTTTACGTTTTTTTCAGAAAATCAGTAGTCGGATGGCTTAAAGCCATTTCAGAATACAGAGATAGACAGCGAAAGAATTTAGTGACAAAGAGCCAGATGATGAATGGTTCGGGCATTAAAAGCACAAAAGTCGACAGCGAGGGACGTCATGGTCTGGGCCTAAACAAGTGACTCAGTAAGAATGGAAATCTGAGGTATTTGCTTTCCAGAGGCAAGACAATTGTTAATTTTTTTCTGACGTCAGTTAGAGCAAGAAAAAAAGAATCCCCAATGGGGTACTTAGCTTCAAAAGACTTCTAGATTATTCAACTCAAAAACAAAAAATTCAGGTGGCGGCCGACCGGCACTTGCAAACTGCTTCGGGCTCTCCTCGGCAAGAAAGACTGATGCAACGGCTGCCTGTTTTTATACCCATGATGACCTGACATCAGAGAAGAAGCGACAGCATCTGACGCAGAAATACTAAGTCTCTAGTATTCAGGCAGACTGAGGGCTACCTGCAGGCAAATAACCCAAGTGTGATGACTGCAACAGTGAAACGAACATCTGAATGTGCCAGTAGGAATGTCAGTCCAAGGATTAAGCAGGTACCAAACATATCCAGAAGGGAAACCAAGGGGAGGAGGGAAGGAACACTGCAACAGTGAACAGGAGGACATCTTATGGTAGGATTTTACACAATGTACTATGTCCTTCCATTTTACTGCTGCAGTATATGCCTTACAACAGGGAGAGTGCAAACGCTTATGAAGAAATAGTGGAGGAAGGACCAGCTGAACCCTCTATGAGCCCATGAAGGCTGGCCCTAGCAAAATAAGCTCTAGCCTCAATATCAAATACAACTTGTGCATACTTTTACCAAGCACTACAAGTCCATGTACTTGCCTCAAGAATAGAGTTAGTATCCAAACCCTTGAAAAAACACCGGAAGAGCCACAGCCCTAGTAGAATGAACCTTATCAGAAGGAAAGCTCTTGCCATGAAAATAATAAAAAAAGAAATGGCTTTAGAAATCCAAGAGTAAGTTATTTGCTTGGAAACTGCCAATCCCAAAGATCTAGGATGAAAGGAAACAAACGGCTGATCAGATTTGTGAAGAGCTTTTGTCTTATTCAAAAAAAAAAAAGTTGTTTATGCACATCCAAATTGCGCAAAACCTTCTCACCAGGAGACTGAAGAGAACATAAAAAGGTGAGCAAATTAATATTCTGATTAACAGACAACTTATTCACCACTTTGGGAATTTAAGGATTAGTATGAAGGGACAACCCTGTCGTTATGGGAAAGTAAAAATGAGAAACACCCATAAGGGCTAGAAGCTCAGACACCGGCTGCGAAGTAGTAAGAGCCAACAAAATAAAAGTCTTCCACGAATAATGCTGCAAGGAAGCTGAAGTCAAGGCTCAAAGGACCTTGGGTCAATTTCTCCACAACAAAATCAAGTTCCCTGGAAGAAGGGACAGGTTTCTTGGGTGGTCTAATATGAAGGACACCTTTAAGAAGCTATTTAGTCTGAAATCTAGAGGCCAAAGGGGGTGCTAAAAGACAGACGTGCAGAAATAGCTGACAAGTGCCATTTGTTTTTTTTCACTGGCACTGGTGTGCACACTAAACTCGGTCAACCCCCCCCCCCCAACTATCTCAGCACTCCTTTCAACATTGCTTTCTCTAGACAGGTGCTCTGAAGCCAGACACCCCCTCCTGATTATTTCTACACTCTTTACAAGGGTTTTTAAAATTTACACTGATCTCCCCCACAGGAAGATTCTCCCTCTTAACTGCTCCATTCACCCTTGTGCCCTATTCTTTTAAGGCCTCACTGATATTTTCTATAATTCAGCAATCTGCCAATCTTTGCTCTGCCTGTAACACACTGGTTCACCCTGCTTCCTTACCCTACCTCTATTCCCACCCATCTTTGCACTCGTAGCTAAACAAGCCCCTTCCTTCCATCCCTCACACATAGTCCTCCTCAATCCCCCTGCAGCCTATCACTCCCTACTGCAATACCCACTTGTACTATCCAGCCCAAACACTCCCTACTTACACACCAACTTTACATACATCAACCACTCCTTTACCTAAACAACCAATCCACTAGCCACTTCTTTCAATCCTCATACCTCATCTGCAGTTTTTCCCACCTTAAACCCCCTCTCACAATATACGTCTATTCCTCTCCATTCTACCTATATGTACTTCCTACCAAAACTTAACTGCTTCACTAACCCACTAACATTTACTCAAATACTGCCTAATCCGTCTTATCCCTCACTCTCTCTATTCTCCCTCTCAAATTTCACACCAATCACTCTCTCAACACACTACTTCATCTAAACCTACTCCAGCACTTCACCCTCACTCATACTCATCCAATACTTTCATCAACCTTACCACCTATTCACAGAATCTTTTCACCCCCCACCATGTATCAAACTCTCCACTGCTCCACCTTTTACTTCCATCTTTCCTCACCTCATATCACATCCCTATTAATCCCTCCCTTATTTCCCCTACCTCCATTCACCACATACTATACTCCCAAACCTTCTACTCCCTTTACCATATCAATACTTCCCACCTTCAACCCAGTGTTTCCTAAAATCAAAACTTCCCCCCATTCACCCCAAAATCAAAACTTAATATCACTACTTTAACTTTCCTTCAGTACTTCACTTCTTCAAATCTATAATATTCTCAGAAGACTTCCACTCTAACCCTGGTCCTATCTGCAACACCATTTCTACCTGCCACTCTACTCAACCTACGCCCAAAAAGACAAACAGGTTCATAGGTAGGCATTAGGCCACTGGCCCTAGGGTTATACAAGCCCAACCAAACGGCACTCCGGCCTCCACCACCCAAGAAAACCATCCTCCTGTGCCCCTGTCAAGCAGAGCCACAGTAGCAATCCCCGGGGCGAACCTCCCATCCAATCACCAAGACCCCTCCTGAAGAGTGCCAACGAGGAGCCCCGTCCGTCAAAGATAAGCAGTGTGTTCCAGAGCATGGGAAGTCCCAGAGACAGGAATCCATCCCTCCAACATGCTCCACCCACCGTGGTGACAAGGTTTAGGACCCCACAGCATGCAGCCCGAAGGGACCGGGACATCTCCACGCGGGGCACGCCCAACAGCTCTGGGCCTGACGCAGTCCTACATGCCAGGCAGAGATCACCCCCGAGTAGGCGACATGTGACAGAGCAAAGCCGGAACTCCCTGAGACGATCTGCACAGGGCATCGGCTCGAGGCTGGTAATCCTCCCCGCGAGGCACCCCCGTGGCCCCTCCAGCCGCTGCAGACATCCCGTGAGGCACATAGAAAAGAGGTGCTGCACTCCATAATAGGTCCAATGAATGATTAGTAGAGGGGAACAACGACCTCCCCCCTCCTGGATGAGAAACTCCCCGCAATGAGGAGCGCCACTCAGGACCTCCCGAATACTTAAACATCTAACTTTCTTCTCTCTTAATATTCACCGCCTCAAACAAAATTAGTGAATTCCATGCACTAATTGAGAAACACACTCCAGATACAGCTCTCAAACTTAGCTCAAGCCTCACATTCTAGATAAAGAATTTCTACACCCCCCCCCCCCCAGCTATAACATATTCTGACTTGACGCACCTAAAAGAAAGGTAGGGGAGTTGCCCTAATTTACTCTCAATACCTCAACCTCTATCCTTTAGACAACATACCCCCCTTCACTTTCTTCCAGCTGAACTACAAATTAAATTTTAACACACTAATTCTAGCTGCTATATATATTCCCCCTGGTGACAATATCCCAGTACTAGAACACACACTCTCCTGGCTCAAACACAATATAACTAACAAAACCATCCTATTAGATGTCAATATCAACTGGTTATGGTTATCCCTTACATCTAACTCTCCTAGCTCTAGCATCAACCTTCATAGCTTCTCACAACTCTTCACCTCCCCACTCACTTCAATAAACCCACCACCACCTGTTCCATCCTTGACTGGATACTTTTATCTAATCCAGTCCCATACCATCACCCTACATGTCTGCCTGATTGCATTAGAGAGTACTTTTCCATTCTCTTCTGAAAACTTATCCTGCAGCTACTAAGGCCACATATATTAAAATACTGCCATAGCCTATGAAATTTCAGCCCTGACACTCTAAATAGCACACTCACCTCTATTAACTGGTACTTCCTGTTATGTTTGCCACTTAATGCAATGCAAAAATATAAAACATTTTCTTAAGCATATTAACATCTCTTGCTCCTATAAGGAAAGAGTTAAATCCCTACTCTCTCCCTGGCTATCCCACCTACTCATCCTTTTATGTGTCTGTGTGTATGAGAGAGAGAGACTCTGAGCTAAGAAAATCGCCCATCCATCCTCAAACATGCAAAGAACTATGTAACCTCACCAAAAAAAAAATGACTCTACAAAAAAAACTTCTCAACTCCCAAACAAACCATCGTAATAACCTCAAAAAAGTTGGGAATGCTATCAAATCCTGCACCCTGGTAACCCTTCAGCACCATATCCTTGTCTTACCCCCCACTGAAACTGCTTCCATTTCACAACTAACACAAACCCTTAGCTCCACAAACCCCACAGATGCGTCCATTCCACCTAAGCAGACCCTTACCTCCCAACACTCACACCCCTTCTCTCCTGCAAAAAAAAATAAATTAAAAACACTGCTTTTCTTTGCAAGTGGCCTCTATTAGCTATATAAAACACCTTCCCAAGCTCAAGCCTTGCTCTTCTTCCGTGGACTACCTACATCTTTTTTTCTCAAACTAGCAGCAAACTCCTTAGCCTATCCCATCTCTATTCTTATAGTCAGATCTATTAATGAATCTGTTCCCTTGCTCTGAAAATAGTTCTATACTACAACTCTCCATAAGGGTGACAACTCCACAAAGCTCTCCAACTTCCAGCCTATAGCAAATACTATTCCCAATCCTCAAAAGAATAGTCGAAAAGTGTGTTCATAGGCAACTCATGGGTTACTTACTCAAAGAAAACCTAATTACAACACACAACATTGATTTCATTCTTACCACAGCACTACTGCTGCATTCATCTCCTTCACAAGTTAATTTCCCTTCCCAAAGACTAAAACTCCCTTCGTGTCTCTCTCTTGAAAGACAATCAGTACAATCTCTCATCCTATGCTACTCCCCAAACTCTGACCTAAACCTAATACCACTATTTCCTGGTTCTTTAACTACCTCACTAAAAGACGGTAATTTGTGAAATCCCTCTCCAATGTCTCCCTTTCTCCCCATCAAAACAAGTGTTCAAAGGTCAATTTTTCAGTCTCTTATTCAATATCTTCGCTAATTACTTTCACACTTCCTGTCCTGACACCTCTGTCTCATACAATACACAGATAACTACAGTCATCGCTACCTCAGACTTAATCTGACCATCTCCTCACCCAAAACTCTAACTCAAACAATGGCGCACCAACAAACTCATCCTAAATCCTAAAAAGACTAAGCTGCTTCTTTTCTTTCCTAAATCTCGCACATCTCAAATCTATCTTTACCATTACATCCCTTGACAACACTGTCATTAATGCTGAAACACACACCAAACTGCTCAGACTCATCATAGATTATGCTCAAATTTGGCCATCTCCACCACTGCATCAGAAAAAAAAAAATCAAAAACTGGGGCTACTAGACAGAAATAAAACTTCTCACAATGACTCTAGACTTGCTCTTGTCCATGCCTTCCTTCTTCCTGGTTCTCTAAAGTTCACAAATACTAACCAAACTACAAGTGCCTCTCCTTTCTATATTGGAATCCACCTACAACAAAGTTGCAAGATTTGCTGCTAACCATACCTCAAAGTCACAACACTGCTAACCCCTCAATCTCAAACTGGCTAGAGCTCTCCCACCAACTCCTTATGATTCATTCCATCTTAAACATACCATCTACCTATCCTATCACCCCACCCCTTACAGAACTCAGAAGTTCCAAACTGCTGCTGGAAATTTACAAATTCAAAAAAATACCAAATCTCTGTCTACACACTTGCCCTAGCCTAGAACAAATTACCCTTACACATCAGAGACAACCATGCACAGGAATTCCAAAAAAGCATTATAGATTCATAGGTTGGTACTAGGCCATCAGCCCTAGGGCCTGTACAAGCCTAGTCATAACAATTCCCTGCCTTCTTCCCACACTATTTACTTTCAGGACTCCTGTCTAGCAGAGACTGACGTGATCCCCGGGGTGAATTTCCTTTCTTCCATCCAATCGTCAAGGCTCCTTTTGAACAGGGCCAAAGAGGCACTCTGCTAGGCATGTATGGGCAATTTATTCCAGAGTCTGGGGAGTCTCTGGGTCAGGAACCTATCCCCCTCCAGCATGTTTTGTTTATTGTGATAAGGTTTAGATCCCTGGAGCGTGTGGCTCTGAGTGATTGGGATTTCTTTAAGTGTAACATGTCCAACAGCTCTGGGTTTGACATGGCCTTAAAGTTAAGCAGAGATTGCCTCTGAGTAGACTATATGCGACAGTATCTTCAGTTTATTAAGGCGGTCAGCGTAGGGCATCTGCTTTAGGCCTGTAATTCTTTTAGTGAGGTATTTCTGTGGTCTTTCCAGTTGTTGCAGATGTCTTGAGAGGTGCATACAAAACAGGGTGTTGCATTCTATAACTGGTCTAATGAGAGATGAGTTCAGTGGGACAATGACCTCCTTTTTTCTGGATGAAAAGCCCTTGGTGATGAGGTGTGCCACATAGGATTTCCTGACTGTTGTGGCGATGTGGTTATCAAAGGTGAGACAACTGTCCACCTGTGACCCTAAGTCTCTTATCACACTTTCGGTGTTTAGTGTGCTGCCACCTATATGGTAATTCACGGGTACATGTTTTTTTCCAAAGGGGGTATTTACATCTATTTCAGGCCTGGACCTGTCACTGTAAAACGTTACCCTCCCTAATATCTCTTTCCCCCAACCCATCTGCCCTCTGCTATTGTTTTACAAGTATTTACTCAACCCTCTATTACTCTCAATAATACTCTAACAGATACAAAAGTACAGTTGTGTACCTACCATAAATGTAGATGTTCGAGTGTACTCACTGTTGCAGTCATTACAATTGGGTTATCCTGTTGACAGGCTACCTGCAGTCGGCCCTTGTTCCAAAGTCTAGGTCCGGCGTCGGTTGCTGTCTCCTCCTCCCTGACGTCAGTGCGCCAGGGGTATAAAAAGATGCAGCAGATGCCATTTTCTTCAATTTTTCTTGCCCCAGATCTCAGGTGCCCCTAAAATGGTAAGCTAAATTATGCCAATAAGCATGCATACACAAAAAACAACTTTTCCTTCATCTACAAGCAAACGCACCACATAGGCTGTATTGAATAGAGAAGTACAAACAAGTTCCAGAAAAGAAAAGGGGGATGGTGGGAGGGTAACCTGGACTGCAACAGTGAATACACTTGAGCATCTACATTTATGGTAGGTACACAACTGTACTATGTTCATCGTGTTTCACTGTTGCAGTCATTACAATTGGGTTGAATCCCAAAGCTAAGGTTGGGAGGCTGGAGCTAAATAGGAATAGGACAGGCTATCAGGCCCTGCAGAACTGCAGTGGATAAGCCTGCCCTGGATTTAGAGTAGAGAGGTAAGTGATAGTGCTTTGTAAAAGTATGCACTGAACTCCAAGTTGCAGACTCTAAGATGTATTTGATTGGTACTCCTCAGAGGAAGGCTGCTGAAGTGGCTGCTGCTCTGGTTGAATGTGGCCTAATGCCCCTAGGCACTGATTTGCCATGCTGTGAACAGAAACGAATGCAGTGGCCTATCCACTTTGAAATAGTCTGTTTGGAGATGGGCTTTCCTTGTGATCCTGCAGCATATGCCACTAGATGTTGTTCAGTCTTTCTGAAAGCTTTGGTTCTGTCCAAGTAGAAACGTAGCTGCCAGTGAATGTCCAAAGAATGCAGGAGTCTCACCCTTATTCTGTGGGTTTGGGTAAAAGGTAGGCAAAGTAATTGTTTGGTTAAGGGCCACACTGGACACTACCTTATGCATAAATGTAGGGTTTGTCCTTAAAGAAACGCTGTCAGGATATAAAATGATAAAAGGTTCCACAGCCATGAGTGCCTGTAACTCAGACTCGTCTAGCAGAGGTTATTGCTAGGAGCAGAGCTGTTTTCCAAAATAAGAATTGTATATCAGCTGCAGAGGCTGGCTCAAACGGAGGCAGTGTGAGTTTTTCCACGACAGTTGAGGTCCCATGCAAGTATTGGTGCTCTCCTTGGAGGTCTTATGTTTTTGGCCCCTCCGAGGTACTGCTTTAGTAATGGATAAGAAAAAATAGGTTGTTCTGTATTGTAATGAGCTGAAATGGCAGAGGCATGAATTTTAATTGATGAAAAGCAAAGGCCTTTATCCAGCATCTCAGTAAAGTCTTTCAAAACCTGAGGAATATTTGGAACAGTCGTGTCAAAACCTTGTGCCTGGTTCCAAGCACAGAATCTCTTCCATTTTTCTGCATAAGACTTTCTTGTGCTAGGCCTCCTGGCCTCCAAAATAACATCAATCACTGCTTTAGAGAGAGGTGTCTTGAATGGCTACATTATCCGCCATGCTGCCAGGTTTAAGGTCCTGAGTTGGCTGTGCAGTATCTGTCTTCTTGGGTGAGTAAGTGAGGAATTCGAGGTAGTGTCCAAGCTGGGCATTGAGACAAGATACCACTGTTGGCGGGGCCAGTCTGGGAAAATAAATATCCTTTTTGGCTTTTCTTGTCTGACCTTGAGGAGTACCTTGGGGAGGAGAGGCAGAGGCAGAAAGCCATATACTGTTAGTTTTTTCCAGCTGAAAGATAGAGCATCCACTTTCCATGCTTGCTTGTGATAAAGTCCTTGTGCAGAATCTCTGTAGTTGGCAGTTGTGAGGAGAGGCAAATAGGTTATGTCCGAGCATCCCCAGTTCCTTGTTATCATGCTGAACACTTGTGGATCCAATTTCCACTCGTGGGGATCATTATGTTTCTGCTTAGTTCATCTGCCAGAGTATTTATCCTTCCTGGCAGGAATTGTGCTTGCAGTTGGTACTTGGTAAGTCAGTGCTGTCCCACAAGTTCATGGCTAGTCTGCAGAGGGGGTAGGAATGCATGCCCCCCTGCTTGTTTATGTACCACATGACTATAGTATTGTCCATCTTTATCAGTAGTTGTCCTAGATGAAGTAAATACTTGAAGGCTGTCAGGGCAGCAGCTAGCATCTCCGATTGATATGTAGATGCATTTGACTTGCGGACCATGTGCCCTGAATACATCTTCCTGCCATATGGGCCCCCCAGGCATAATCTGATGCATCTGTTGTCAATGTCTGCCTGGCTGTGGGTAAGGTGAATGACTGTCCCATGTTGAGGTGATAGGCTTTTGCCCACCATCAAAATTCCTGTTGCAGGCAGGGAATGAGGATAATTGTTGTCTCCAGGCTGTGGCAATTTTGAGTCCAAACAGTTTTTAGATACCACTGAAGTTTCCTCATATGCAGTCTTGCATATGGAATTAGCAGTATGCAGGATGCCATGAAGCCCAAAGCCTGCAGAATTTTTCTTGCAGATAACTGGGTCTTTGTTGCCAACATTCTGAAATAAGTAGTCAGTTATCTGTGTTTGTCTGGCGTGAGATAAGCCATCTGGGCAGTTGTATTTAAGCTTGCACCCAGGAATATTATCTCGAGAGGGTACGAGTTTTGATTTCTTTTTGTTTATTGTGTACCCTAGACCTGTTACTAATCTTTTTACAAATGCCAGATGCTGTAGTAGATTATTCTTGTTCTCTGCTTGAATAAGGCAGTCGTCCAAGGATATATTTGTATTCCTCTGTCTGCAAAATGCAATTACTGGTGCCAGGCATTTTTAAAGGCCCTGGGCGCAGTAGATAAGCCAAAGGGCAGTGCAGAGCATTGGTAGTGCATTGAGCCAGCTATAAATCGGAGGTATCTTCTGCATGATTGCCTGATTGGGACATGCAGGTATGCCTCTTAGGTCCAAAGTTACGAGCCAAGCCTTCTTGCCCAGCATGGGCAGCAGCTGCTGTAGAGTCAACATCTTGAATTTTGGAACCTCCAGAAACGTGTTTATTATAGACAGGTCCAGTATTGGTCTCCAGGTTTTGTCCTTTCTGAGCACAAAGAAAAGTCTAGAGTAAAATCCTTGCCCCTGCTCTTGTTGTGGTACTTGTTGAATGGCCTCATGTCCATGAGGGCTGTAATTTGCTTAAGTGCCTCTGCCCATTGATTGTGTGGCAGGGCTGGCATACCTTTTCTCCTTGGTAGGGTGTGAAAATGGAACCTGTAGCCCTGGGACACTATGTTCAAGACCCATTTATCTTGGGTAATCATTTGCCAATTTGGTGAAAAAAGTGCTAGTTTTCCACCCTAAGGGGGCTGCCAAAAGGAAAGTGCTTGGATCTGGCAGGGGAACGTCATTGGGACTGTTTCCTGTAAGGTTGCGATTTGTCTTCTCTGCTTTTGGAGGTAGGAGCACCTCATTGTTTAGGCCTGTATGAGCCTTGGGGCTGAGATCTGCCTCTGGGACGTCTATATCTGCCTCTTTGTGCCCTGACACTGGAAAGGACCAATTTTTGGAAGGCCATTTCCTGCTAAATCTGGGTGGCTGTACCTGTAAAAAAATCCTTAACTGTCTGCATGGATTTCGCTTTATCCTCCATTTTCTTTAACACCTTCTGCTTTAGCCCAAAAGTATCATGCTGTAATGGAGCATCTAATAATTTTGCTTTAACATGTTCAGGTAGATTCTGTTCCTTTAACCAAGCATGCCTTCTAATAACAGTACCTATAACAGCGGCCCTACAAGAGGCCTCCAGTGAATCAACCACATTGCAAAGTATGCTTTCCCACTTGTCCAGCTGCATGAAAAATCCTGCATTTCCTTGTTCTCTGAACATTCAGAATTTGCCAACATTTTGTTTAAGCAGTGACATTAAGTATTGCTGATATTTAAGCATATAAAATTGACAATTTAAAGCCCTTACAACTAAGGTAGCAGAAGTGTTGACTTTTCGCCCCCATCTGTCCAGTGCCCTAGAATCCCTATCAGAGGGGACAGGGTTTTTTGCAGTGGAAGCTTTGACCCCTTTGGGACCCAGAGAAATAGTTTCTGGGTTAACAGCGGGGTTTTTATATAGGAATTTATGAGAATCTGGGAACCTGTATATCTGTCAGGCTTAGCAGGTGCAGGGGGGGTAAGGAGTCAGGGGACAGGCCGGACTCTGAAAATACATCTACAATGTCTAGAACAGGTGGAATAGCAAAGGGTCTGTGCTGAGGAAGTAGCAGAAAGTCTGAGACTTTTCTTAGATTCTGAGAAAACTTGGCTCTCCCAGTGGAAATGCTCCCTCATGGTATGCAGAGTTTCCCCAAAAGAGGGATCCTCAGGAGGAGAGGCTGAAGGAATGGATTCTTCAGCCATCAGAATCCTCACAGGGAGGAATAGAACCCTGTTCAGAAGAGGAATCAGAGGAAATAGAAACCTAATCATTAGAATCATATTCTGTCTCTTGCCTAGGCCTCTTATCAGGAGGGGGATGGGAACCCCTAATCAAAGTAATTAGGTCTTCGGCCATTTTAAGCATCTGTTTTTTAGGCATGGAAGTCTGAGCAGGAGCATGCTGTACTGGTTTCTTTGTCTTTAGAGCTGCTTTAGTCTGTCTTTGAAGCTGAAGATAGTTTAAAATACAACTGTGTAGGTCTGAAGACACCCTCAGAAGCAGATGCCTGTTCAGCAGCTCCGGACCCATCTGAGGGAATGATTTCAGTGTGTCCAATACCTTGAGTATCCAGAGGCCCAGTCTGCTGCACGTGGGAGTCGGAAGAGGCCTGTGGCTCTGAGGTAGCGGGCACCAGGGGCTGCGAAAGCACCTCACTGAGAACCGGCAACTGGCCTAACAGAGGTCTCGTAGTCAGTTTTGGACCTCTGATGCCTATCCTTTTCCTTGTCCTTGCGTTTTTTGTAAACTCCGGTCGGCTGTTCCGACGGCATTATATAATTAAACCTTCGGCCAAAGTAATGAAATGCAAAATCAAACCAACGCTTAATAGTGCGTTATTTAAATCTAGCACAAAACAGACAGCTAGCAACGTTGTGGTCAGGGCCTAGGCAAGGAATAAAGTAAGAGTGAAAATCCTTATGACGTATTTGCTTCCCAAAAGAAATACAATTGTTAACTTTGTCTAACATCGGTCTGGAGCAAGAAAAGTTTCCCCAATGGGGTACTTAGCTTTAATGAAGACTTTGGTTCTGAAATTCGGATTTGAAAATCTCAGGAGTCGGCAGACTGGCACTTGCCAACTGCTTTTGCTTCGGGCACCGCGCAGCAAGAAAGACTGAAGAAAATGGTGTCGGCTGCATCTTTTATACCCCCTGGCGCACTGACGTCAGGGGAGGCGACAGCAACCGACGCCGGACCAGGACTTTGGAATTCAGGCCGACTGCAGGTAGCCTGCCAGCAGGATAACCAAGAGTAATGACTGCAACAGTGAAACACAATGAACATCAAAACAAATCAAAAGCAATTGTAATATGAACACAGGCAGACAACATAAGCAGAAATCAATAAAGATGTTATGCGGCTTGACTGAGTTGATGCAAACAAAAAAAGGTTAAGTAGCTAACAAGTGCACCTGTTTGGTTTCATTACATGCCCAGTGCAAGTACTTAGAGTACCGGACACTGTTATCCTTTGAGAGAGGATGAACCATATCTGCATTCATATCAACTTGTTTTTCAGCAATATTCAACCCTATAATCCAAATGGACAATTATTTTTTTTTTTTTTTTTTTTTTTTTAAACACAAGGGTAACCTTATCCAAAGAGGATAGGGTCACAAAATGTTGGGTATAATAGATTTGAGTGCCAATTTCTATTTTTCAGTTCAACCAACATTCTAAAGCAACTAAGATATCCAAATAATGAGCCATGCTGCTCTGGAACTACAATCAGTACTCAAACAAGGAGGGCTTCAGCAGGACCTCAAGACAAAGATGTCATAAAAGTGTAATAGTATTCATATTCCCAACCATCTTCTAACATTTCAGTTACTTCCTACAACATGCAAGGATACCCACAGGTTGGAGACGTGCTGTTTTCAGAGCATACACTATTTCATGGTAGTAGTACATAACCATAATGATGATGGACATAACATTTCAAGGTGGCAAATTCTGCCATCGAACTATTAAACTGACATCACACACATTACAGCTATTATAGGTCAGCGTATCACTTTTAAAAGCAAATTAAATTCACTAAATAGAATTGCAAAGGAATAGCTATAATGCAAAAATGCGCAATGAAAATTTGTTTTTCCCCCACTTACCATAATGAACCTTTCAACAACCTGTGCAGTCTGGCTTGCTGCCTCACTTAGCTCACGACTCAGTTTAACATTTTCTTCTTTTAGGATCTTGTTCTTTTCCATTAAAGATTGCAGGTTCTCAGATGGTGTAATTCTGACCACAAAATAATGCATTATTAGAAAGAAATAATGTGAACTACAACAAAACTTTCAGCCCAAAGGGCATAGTAAATATCTCTCTTGAAAGAGAAGTCTTTGCAGAGATGCCTCAAAAATATCAAATAGTTTGTAACTGACAATACATCACAGATTCGGCAATCAGATGGAGCATTCAGCCACACCTTGTGCTACACACATACAATGCATTTCATAAATATGCAATCAACTACAAGAGCCAAGTCAGAGCTTTGATGCCTCAATAAATTTGAAGGTTTATCACTCAGCAGCTAAAAAAAGCATAATACATTTCACACAAGAGAAATGAGCAACAGCTCACCTCCAATCTACAGCCCACTGGAAATAGACTGAAACTATAAGCAATCTCACCCATTCTCAGTGAAGATAGTGGAGCAACAATCTCATGGGCAGACAGCACAGAAAAAATATACCTCTTCTCAATTCTTTCCTGCAGTAGCTTCAGAACTGTTACGGAATGTTACAGAAAAATATATAGTCTCATGATTATCCTTCACAAAATGCATATTAACTTGATTTCTTCACAAATGAACTAAAATGTGTGTAACACTTTTATGTTGAAAACACAGTAATATATACCCAATTATACAAAACGGTTTCACACAAGTAGCTTTATATTTCAGATTCCTTAAAAACTGCATTCACTTCTCTATCACATTATAATATACTGACAGAAAACTGAAGGCAAAGGTAAGTGCTCAAGGAGTTAAGGGATGTTACTATGTTCCAAGAGTGTCTGGTTTCAGAATACAACAGAGGGCAGAAAGAAAACAATGCGACAGGAATCTTCTGTAAGCTCTGGCCTTCTCAGGCTGGAACCAAGTTGAAACAAGGACATCTGTAAAAGATGGTGTGTGGTACTAAATGGTGTAAGGTTAGAGGACAGATTCCGAGATAGCTTATGATTGAAAGACATTTGTCAAGCTGTCACGTGAAGCTGTGAGAAGCACAAGGCCACAAATTATTTTAAAAATGCATTATTTGTTAAACGCTATGTTGTGTCAAGGTTCTACATGCATGAAATTAATAAAACAACGTATAAAATGTAGTATTTGTTTTGAGACTGATCTGAAACTTTGTGAAGGCAGTCTCCCAGCACTCTTGATGGAATAACCCAGTACTCAACACATCCTGAAGCGTTAACTCGAGACAAAAGTAAAACTCTTGTCATTTATTTCTGAACTGTAACAGGAAGAATCTGTGATCTTTTCAACTCAAAACATGGGTGAGGTTGATTTCAATGTGTAATTTGCAGCTTTATTTAAAATAGTAAATAGGTGACCATTACATCGCAGCCCTGACTGGAGAATAAATGTTCTCCAACAGGGTGTCAACACGCAGGTAATGCCCACTGAAAAATATACCCTCTGCTTCACAGCAGCATATAATCCTGCTATGTGGCTTGAACAGAAAAAAAGCTGATTGTTTATGTTAGCTAAACAGCACTTTGCTTAACCCATTCCCTCCAATACAGCTCTTTTGAGTGTGTACCTTTAACTCTGAACGGGTGTGGCTTGAGCCTATAAAAAAATGAAGTTATCACCTTACAGTTCTAACAAATACTCACTGAGAGATCAAATATTAATACAACTGTGCTTGCAACCATGTATGCTTTAAGGTAAAATATTTTGATACCTTGCATGTAGCACTGTTTTGGTATGAATGCAAGTAAGAAAAAATATTTGACGTCTAAAGGCACAGTAGAAAAGTAAATGCAGAAATGCCTGGCCCACTCGGTTGTAATGAGTTTGAGGGTAAAATTACAAGTTTAAGTGAATTTTTCAAAAAGAATGTGAACGTGTGTGCATGACATGAAGAGTGATGACTGCAAAGGGCAGTCCATCAAAACATTTAAACTCAATGCCTGGAAATATCGACTGATGTCCTAGCAAATCATTGAAATTAGCCCATGTGCAGAGAAGCACTATGGGACAAAACTGGAAAGTAAAAGGGAAGGGATGCAGTGCCTTGCAATGTACATTTCATTCATTTGCACACAAGAAGTCTGTAGAAGTCTCCACTTAAAGTAGTTATCTTATGAGAATATCACATTTAAATGCATTTTTTTTTTCTGTGCATACCTGTGAAAGGTGCAAGTCTATCAAGGTTGCACTTCTGAATGTGTGATCAGACAACTCAAAGGCTGAACCAGATAAAAACATATAGTACCTAATGTTTTTGGATGCAATATACTTCCTCCAACAACCATTACATCTACTACAGCAATTTTTTTTTAATTTCTTAACACCTTTATTAAAAGATCACTTACGACATGAGAAATAATATTATATAAATGAAAACAAACCAGAGACACCAACCTATTTGAAAGGATTTTACATCAAACCATACCGGCACTCCCGGTTTTAAATACTGTACCTCACTTATAATCGACCCAATCATTTTCAGTCAAACATTACATTCATTTAAGTCCTGCCTTTTTTAAACCTTATTCCTCACCCGCATGTTTTGTGCCCACAAGTCCCATTTTTCCTATTTAGTTTGCTACTACAAGTTTCTAAAGATCACAATTCCAGCAACTTTTAAATACTAGGCAGAGGAACCATTTTACATAATAAAAATTATAATGACAAATACAAAATAGCTTATTCTATAAGAACAATAATGCCTAAAAGGGTGTGTGTAGAGTACATAAAATGCCCATGAGTTTGAGGTCAGACGTACTAAGAATTCATCTGAGCTTAGTGTATGAAAAATGTGCTCTGTCTGAAATTCTGTAGTCTGGATTATAAAGTTAAGATTGCTTGTGTTGAAATTTAATTAAAAAGTTTAATGAACATCTGTAAGACAGTTTGGACACGCACCTCAAATTCAAAATACTGTAGCCCCCACTACACACCATTCCCAGTTAATGCTGCAGATAAACTGAAAATTTTTACTCACAACCGGAACCTAATTACAATCACAAACAAACAAGAGTACAAGCAAAACTGCAGACAAAACAATGTTCGGTGTTAAAGTGGCAGTATATGCATCCATGTAAAATGTTCAATATATGCCAAAACAAATTTATTCCTGACTAGTAAGAGTTTCAACAGAAAAATTAAGAAAACAATTATTATATGGAAATTAAAATCCACTGAAGAGAGCCAAGATGACAGATAAAGAATATTATAGCCATTTGCACGCAGGTAGATGCACAACCCTATTCTGAAACACTGAAACAATGACTAAAAGACTTCTGTGAAGAATACATTTTAAAAGTTGTTCTTAAAAAGAGGTAGGTAAAAGCTTACAGCTAGCTAGTAAGGTTATGAAGTATTATACCCCTTGTGACGAAACTTTTCTTATGGAGAGATTAAAATGGGTGTGCAAGTATACCATCATTATACATTTCTTAGCGAATACTAATATGTTGGTGGATATTAGTTTTCATTACAGAAATCTGAAAGCTAGGCATTTCAGAAGGAATTTGGATCTTGCAGCACCTAGCATCCAAACTGCTTGAATTTGTACATGTATAGTTGTGGCTCATTTTATGCATGTGCGTGTTTATAATACATTATACACACACAGCCACACATACATAATGTCCACCACTACTACCATCCTCCATTGCTACCAGCACCAAAGGGACGCCCAAGGACTGTGGGACTGCTGGATTACTCCCAGTTCTAAAATCTCCCCTGTATCTTCTCCATTAGAGTCTGTCTGACATGCTCAGGCACCTTGAAAGATGGCTGCCTTATACGTTTTTGGGGCCCTATATCCAAATGGTGCAGCACCACATGGGTGCTGCCTGGTTTCCCAGTAAGCATGTCTCGATGCTCCTGTAACACGGTTCATATTTCTAGAACCTGGATAGGGGATACTCGCTGAGGCATTGCTACCACTCTGAGGTGTCAGTCTGATCCTTAAGAAATTACTCACCAGATGCCCATCAGACTCATCCTGCATCATGTTATCACGGTACAGTTCTGCCCCTGCCTCCTGCCTAGCAGTTCTACCATGTAGTTCACTTTAATGACCTTCCTTACCACCTTGAAATGTGCCCTCCCAAGCTGCCAGCAGCTTGTACCTGACAAGAATGAGCATCACCAGATGTCCCACAGTATACTCTCTGGTTCAAGCATTCCTGTCATACAAGACCTTTTTCTGCTGTTGGGCTCCTGTCAGGTTCTCAAAACGAAACTCCATGTTCTCCGCAAGACTTGTCCTGAGGTTTACGACATTTGCCACAACAGACTTCTTGTGGGATTCACACACACCCTCCCACTAATCACAAATCAAATGTAAAAGCCCCCCCCACCCTTCACTATGCCCATACAACTGAAAGGGTGAAAAACCTATAGATTCTTCCAATACCTCTCTAAGCAAACAGATAGGGAAAATATCTATCGCACTCTCTCAAACTGGTATACAAATGCCCATAGCAACGCCTTTAGAGTTTAACCTCTCCACAAGACCATAACTCTAGGTATGACTGAAAGATGTCTTTAAGAGCTTCATGCCACAGCAGTCCCACAGACAAGGCAGCAGGTCTGACAAGAAATTGGCACCTCTGTCAGTCGGTATTTCTCCTGGAAAACATACCCTGCTGAAAATCTCTAGCAAAGCACTTGCAACCTTGACTGCCTCAATCAAGGACAGAGAAACCGCCTCAAGGTATCTAGTAGAATAATCTACTAGAACTAGGATACAAGTCTTACCTGTGTAACTTGGGGTACTCAGAAGCATCACAATATCCAAATCTGAAACGGATACTCAGAGGCAAAGACATCAAAGGAGCTTTCACTTAGTCTCCTGCCCTGCCTTTCTGGCACTGCTCACAGGTCCTGCAGTACCTGTTGCATACCTGGCAATTCCAGGCCAATAAAAGTTCTGCAAAATACATGCCTTGGTAAGCTTTATGCCCACAAACTGTAAAAGGAATGTGACAGACTATAGCTAGAAGTGCCAGATGGTAGGGGCTGGACACTAACTGTTGTAATAGCTTACCTTCTAGCCCTCTCCACCTGGGTCCACTGTCTATACAGTAACCCTTTATTTCAGTATACAGATTCCCCTTTTCCTTGAACAGGCACTTCCCTAGCCACCTCCCTCAAGCTGCTTAGTGTAGTGTCAGAGATAAGTCTGTCAACTCTCTCTGCAACTTTTCCCAGGTCCCCTTCCTCAGGACTTCTAGTATCCTCTGATAGTGGTGTCTCACTATCAGCCGGGTTAATACGACTCAAATCTGCCCTTGCAGTCAGTGTCCAAGGGAACATCAGTACCCACCAGCACCTGTGGATCACCTTCAGTCTCACTGCTGCAGGGTAGCTCCCGCCCTGTAGTAGCCACGTCAGCACTCCTGCCTTCAGGTGTGAGATCTATCTGGGTCTCCTCCAGGCTACCATACCCACATGCCCATCAACAAGCCTGACTCTGCATCAATGCATGCACATAAGGTACTGAATTATAAAAAAAATTCCTATCAGGACATCTGTAGGGATATCCTCAAACACCTACTTCCTTTTCTACCCTCCCAGACGAGGTGTACCCTGGCCAAATGCATTTTGAAAGAGATACTTCCTCAAGCTCCGAATGGAGTGGACTGACCATACAAGTACTGCTCTCCTTTAACCACTGCAGGCTTCACAATACTTATATCACAGGCTATACTCTGTCTTGGCAGTGCCTAGTTTTCCATCCACCAAAATTGGATATAAACTCTGCTAGTAGTCTGGCACCACTGTTGTCACCAGACAACGTACCACTGTGGATTTTGTTATTCCGACTCGATACCCCCACACCTTTTGTTCCCCAACTTGCCTTCATGGGCATTTATATGCTACATAGCCCCAAAGCT